>NW_010542423.1:0-5364 GCF_000687285.1 Phaethon lepturus | reverse complement strand
ATGCGTAATTAGAGAATCTTAGTAAGTTTTACGTTGTTGTGTTGTTAAGCTTTATGAGGAAATGATATGATTTAATACTGTGATTTACCTTAATAGTGTTAGTGAATCTTCATTGCTGCTATTTTATATTAGATTGTTGACATCCTAAAGTTACACAAAGCACAAAATCATAGGCTACATCACCACACCAAAATCCCCAGCACTTGATTCCTTTAGTCATAAACCATTGACCAAATCTGGGACTAGGAGTGGATTCAGCCACACCTAGACTTTTCTCTGAGAAGGACTTTAGAAAGCAAGGGGGTCCGCTCTGAACCTCGTGATTCAATGGGAGGGCATCCCTCATCTTTCCCTATACACAATCTCTAGACATAAACCATTGACCAAGAGGATTCCAGTCCACTCTGAACCTCATGATTCAACAGCAGGGTCTCCCTCATTTTCTTTCCTTAATCCACATATAAGTCATACTAACCCGATTCGACTTCCCCGAGTCTGTAAAAACCATTTCCTCCTATCCATGTGTATATCATTCCAACTCAGATCTAATTTGATTTCTTGTTGTATGCTTTTTCCATGTTGAATAAGTAATAGAGGGGACCTTGCCATCAAATTCTCTTAAGTCACACTTTTCACAAATTTATATTAAAATAATTTGCTTTCTAATGTCTGTGGCGGTGATTCTTTAAGCGGCCTAAATCACTCATTCGTGACAACACCACACAGCAGCAGATTACCAACTGGTAAGATCTTCCTGAGACACATTTTAGTTTCTGCAAAGCTCAAGCTTTTTGTGGGAAAGTTTTAAATTTGAGACAAAATCATTAGATGCTCACCAATCAGAAATACACAGTAGCTCCAACTCGCATGATTTCTTTTCCGGAAACAGCTTGGAAAATATCATATCCAGTTTCATGAAAAACTGGAGGTTTTTTCCCAAATCACCTCTATTGCTTTACGAAAATTATAGTTTTGACTCACACCCACCACTGCAGGCCAGGCTGGTCAGAGGGCTTGCAACACACAAACCCACACACCGTTTCCCTCTGACATTGCTGCAGGGACCCTCACGCAGGTGGTAAACAAGGAAGAAAGCACAGCCTGGGCTCAGGAGGGGAAAGCGTGAGAAGGCAGCAAATGTGCCACAAACCAAAATATTTCACACTGCAGTGACTCAACATTGTTGAAAGACATCACAATGGAGGAGTAACACAAACTGCTTTCGTTTCAGGAACACTGGATTATTTGTAAATGAACTTCCACTGTGAAAACTATTTACAACCATAACATGGCAGCGGGGGGGGGCTAGGGTGTCTTGAAAATTTCCCCCAGGAAAATTCCAGGACAGGAATCTTCATTTTTCTCTTTTACTCCAACCAGAACAGCTCTGGATGAGGAAGCTTGACATTGCTTCAACAATTTCTTCAACCACTTGCAAGAACAGTGGGTATTCTACAAACCACAGGTATGGCAACACAGACTTGGGATGGGTCTTAAACGTCAGGAAACAAGGTGGGAAGTCTGAACCAAAAAGCTAAATAAGGAAAAGCCTCGGTGATGAAGTCACCAGGCTACCACAACATTGCCTGGAGCAGCTCCACGTGGGGACCAGCCCACTTTGATTTGCCACGGGCAAATGAAGATAGGACAAATTCATTTTACTACGTGCCGGCTAATTAGTAGGAAAACAGATTTTGCCATACACTTGGAGCCCAAGTGTACCTCCAGTTGCTGGCTCTTAGGAAGACAGATGAGCAGTTCCCTGTTTCTCATCCTCTCAAGAATATCGTTCTGCAAGATGCTAAAGCCCGCGACATCCCACCATCAGAAGATGGGACTAGCAAGCTCCCTCTCCATGGAGGGAGACATTGCCTATTCTCACTGCCCACTGTTCACATTGCTGCCCCTGTGCACTTGTACCTCTAACATACGTTCTTAAGAGAAAGGCTCTATCCCTGGTTTTCAAGGTAAGTGGTTCAAGGGAGCTATAAAGTCAGGATCAAGGAATGACAAGCTGTGTCTCTCGCATGTCACCTCTTCTGACACTAGAGGAGTGGCACATTAACACCCTGGGAGCAGTGGGGACGTTCTCTTGCTGAATGGATTAATGCAGCACAAGGCGTTGCATTAATCCTCTGAGCCCCTCCTTGCTCCCTCCGTTTGTCTCTTTTCCCCCCAGTCTCCTTGGTTGCGAGAGCTACAGCATGATCCTAGCACCAAGCTGCCCTCCTACATTGGCATTCCAGCTTCTAGCCTGTCCAGCATCTATACAAAGACGTGCAGCATTTACCTACAGAGATGACCATTTCAATGTAAGAGACAACGTGTAGGCGTGGCACTTCTGGATATGGTTTAGTGGGCATGGTGGTGTGGTGGTGGTGGGTTGATGGTTGGACTTGATGATCTTAAAGGTCTTTTCCAACCTGAGTGATTCTGTGATTCTGTCAACTCCTGTGCACAAAGATCATGCAAGAAAAAAAAAGGTTATAGGCACTGTACAAAGGCTGACTGCAAATCTTGAACCTCTGGCTAGAAGCTGCATAAGAACAAACTACTTTGGAGAATGTAAAAAACATCCGTGACTTTCTCAAACTCTTCATTGCCCCAACTGAGAGTTGAGGGACAGATCACAATCTCCTAAAATCTCTTGCACAGCCACAGCCCTGAAAAAAACTCAGTTTCTCTACTAGTGCACAAACAGATTATGAAAAGAAATTTGAAGTCTACGTGGATGGTTTCTGAAGTTAGACAAGTAATTTTTATGAGGATAAACCTTTTGCCTCGCATCTGGCAACTGACAGGGGTGTGGACCCAGCACCACAGACCAGGTGCCAGAAATGAACGCAGGAACGCCCCACCTCCTCGCTGAGCCATCTTCCTGTCTTTTTGGAAGCCGTTAGCTGACACGTGAAGAGCAAGAAGTTGCATGTCAAGTGAAAAATTACTAAAAAAGCTGTGAAAGAGGAACTTGCTCAGTTCACAAAGAAGACTGGACAACGCTATGCACAAACCACCACACTGCGCACAGGGAAAGCTCTACAAGTCAGGCGTGGTACACAATAATGACAAAAAAATAGCTCTGCACCTCAGTTTTCTGTATGTTCAGGCTAGTTCTTTTAGTCACACACAGAAATCGGAAGTGCTCTCTTCTTCTTTTGCTGAAGTAATCACGCTTTAAAGTAGTTACTGCTAAACAATGCAGAAGCAACCACAAAAAAAGCTAAAGCAAGTACTTTCATTCTCACAAGATGCATACTGCTGAAGTGTTTCTCGTATTAAATTCTCTTCTCTCCTCTAAAGGGTCCCCATTTTCTCTGCTCCCAAGGTAAAGTCCAGAGCTATTATGGCTTTTCAAAGAAAGGATCATGTCACTTACCTGCCATTTAAAAAACAATACTAAACTAAACTAAAAAAGAGGTACTCAGAGCTATGAATGGAGAACCTTCACAAAATACTGTAAAAACAACTTAACCAAAGAAAAAGCATGAATGAGAAAACCTGGGAGCAGAATGAGAAGCACCACACAAGCGAAACTGTCCCAAGCAGTTACTCCTCCATCAAGGAACACAAGCCCTGAGGCTGATGATGGTTGCGGGGTGAGTCTCCCCCGGACGGAAACACCTCTCCCTGCTCTGTGCTCAGACCAAGGAAGGAGAAAGTAATACACCCCCCAACATCTAAAGGCATGCAACTCCATTCAAAGGTCAATTTTGATTTCTTTAGATAAACTGCCTATTGGCCAGCTATAACACCTGCCTATAGACTATACTGACTTCATCTGCCCTTACCCACAAAACCTTTTGACATGCTGAGTAAGTGTGGAGAGTCAGGTGGACTTAGACACACTGCTACCTGGGGGCTGTTTTTTTAATCTATTTACTAGTATCCAATGCTTTGAAGCTGCCCAAAGGTCCGCATGCCCTTGCTACTGGAGGTTCTTGCTCTGTGCAGGCACCAAGGAAGACATTTCTGGAGGCAGACTAATTTAAACTGGTAAAGCACAGAAGACTGTTTATGACCTGCTGAGAATTATCTCCCAGACACATCAGGAACAAGGGCAAAGCTCGTATATTTAAAATGCACTTGAGTTACATGACTGTTAAACATGCACCATGACACTATTTCACTACACTGAAGACTGACAGCAGTGTACCAGGACAGTCCTTTCTGGACACACCACGCCTGGGTAGGAATCCTAGACGCTTCCTTGAAGGACAGAAATCCAAAGAGATAAAGTAAGTTTCTTAAATTAAGCACAGCATATACAAAACAAACAAACCAAAATGGCAGGTAAACCCCTGAGGCACTAATGAGGAACAAATGGTCTCCCCTTGAGTCCACTACCCCTCACAAAATGGCCAAGTGGCTTAAAATGAGATTCCTGCACAGAAATGGCAGATGGAAGATAACATCGATAATGCCAGCATGTGCGACCAACACAGAAACAGCAGCAACTGACCCTCCTCCTGCTCTTCCTCCTTCTACAAGCTCTTTTGGCAGGAAAAAACAAGGATGATTGAATCAGATCTGAGAAGAAGCTGGGCCTCCAAAAATTCAAAACTATCAGGAAGACTATTTGAAATACAGATTCACATCCACCATTGTGGATGTTGAACCTCACCCTAAGCACACGTCATGCCTTGAGAAAGGAGCGAAGGACTGTGTGAAGTCACCACCATGAGCAGACGTTCAAAATCAAAGCATGCAGATGACACAGACAAACCTCTACCCTTTTTTCACTGATGTTTCAAGTCACCTGATCCTCATCCCAGGACATGACAAAACATCACTAAACATAATGATGGCAGCATCTTTGCAGGGTTCTTACTCAAAAGCAAAAACCAAAATGCCATGTACCCATGGGGAAACCCTTGTCCTTCTGTGCGGCTGGTGTCCTCCCATGACTCTTCCTCAAGGCAGGAGAAATGATCATGGATTTGGAAGTCCACACAAATTCAGAAGCACACTGAGTCCTCCAGCAGTCATTATCTGTGGGTCAGAAGTCCTTCCAGACCCCAGAAGTGCCTACTAGATGCCTGGCAGTCGTTCTCCGTGGACCACAAGTCCTCCAAACCTACCTATCCACCTTGCTATCTTCCAACTCACCAGAAATCACAGAATCACAGAATCATTAAGGTTGGAAAAGACATTCAAGATCATCAAGTCCAACCGTTAACCCAACACCACCATGCCCACTAAACCATGTCCCAAAGCGCCACATCCACATGTTTTTTGAACACTTCCAGAGATGGTGACTCCACCACCTCCCTGGGCAGCCTGGCCCAATGCTTGACCACTCTCTCAGTGACAAAATTTTTCCTAGTATCTAGTCAAAATCTCCCCTGGAGCAACTTGAGGCCATTT
>NW_010542422.1:0-59543 GCF_000687285.1 Phaethon lepturus | reverse complement strand
TTAATGATTCTGTGATTCTGTGAAAGTTTTGTGGTGGTTGTCTGCAGGTCTCCTTTACGCATGCTTCAGCCTATGGATGATGCCATCCTCCTTCACTTCTCATTTCAGTCATCATCATATATGTCAGGCTGGAAAATGCTGTTCAGAGGTGATTAATACTGGATCTTAGACTGGATAGATCCCACCTGGGGGCAGCCAGCTTTAAAGAATACAAAGCAAGGTTGCTGCTGCTTTGCTTTTGTGCTTGCAGTGGACCCATCTGGGAAACGATGCAAGATTTAGAATGGAAGGTGGGAATTAGATGGAAAAAACACGTTCTGGTTGAATTGATAGCTCATGACAGGTCTTACTGGCCAGCAAAGCAGCAGATATGAGACACTTGGCTGCGTCTGACATATGTTACCATGTCAGAGTGTTCACAGCCCTCAAAACCTCATCCATTGAAAACCTCTGAAAAATGTATCAGATTATTAACAGACGGCTGTTAACAGTTCCCGTGGGCATCCTCCCCTATATTTCCAAGCAACTACCCCTCCAGTGCACATGATAACTATCATAGGTGGTCCAAAGAAGTCAGATCACAGTGAAAAATTCTCATCTGCATTTGTGATTAATATTATTAAGAAAAATAGACTACAGATGAAAAATCTTAAAAAATAACTGGATTATCCAAACTTCTTCTTTTTTGTCTCCAGGAGTTTTTTTTTGTGACACCGTGAACACAGCAGGACTGCCTCAAATTACATCAAATACCGTAAGAAAAATTCAGCCCCTTTTAGGCGTTTAACACACTGCAGGCAGCATAGAACAGAAAGCTACCAAAGTTTCCACTAAGTCAGTCATTAGGAGATACGGTCAGATGGCATAATGCTTGAATGGGTATCGTCAAAAAATATCAGGGTTTAGATGTCAGTCTTGCAAAATTACAAACAACAAGCACGTGGGTGATAGACCAATTTCCCATCTCCTAGACGGATTACATTTGTGTAAATCCTCTTTTGTGGCCCACCCTCCCCTGGGTTAGGAGCACCTTTTCTCAGTATAGCACCATCTTTCTCACACTGCTACCTTCTTAAAATGCATTTTGATCTCTGTGCTCCCTGAAGGACTGGGGACTGCTTCTCAACACAGACGTGCTCTTTCTCTGATCAATCCCTCTGACAACCAGTGGAGTAGCTCAGCAATGCACAGTGCCTTTAAGAGAAGGCTGTGCTAAAATATTTATTTTTCACAGAATCACAGAATCATTGAGGTTGGAAAGCACCTTTAAGATCATCAAGATGTCTCAGAATGTGTAAACACTGAGCCTAAATAATTTCCCACCCCTCCAGTGCTGTCAGTATAGTCTGTGGATCTAAAAACTGGAAAAGTCACAAGTGACACAATCTGCAAAAGTAACCAAGAACTATTCCTTTCATTCCTCAGACTCTACAGGGAGAACAGGGCACATGTGCTGAGAAAAGACTCATATATCCATGAGGTGCTATTGTACATATTAAACAGGACAGTGCTCTTCAGAGACTGAAAAAACACACAGATGAGAAGAATTTACATGCCAAGAACCCTGCCTGATTTTTTTTACATTCTGCTAGGAAGAAATGCAGAAAAGAACAGTATTTAGCAAAAGGTATTTGAAGCAGCTCTGCTGTTTATCTCACGTGCTGTGTTAGGTTTTGTAACTCAAAGTGAATAGCTGCTAAAGAAAACTAATGAGCATAAAGGACTAATTAATAGTTGCAATTTTTTTATTAATTGTTTCTGAAAGTGATTGGGCTTTTAAAATAAACTTCTTTTGTATGCATACAACAAGCACGGTCATGGAAGAGTTCTCTGATTGGAGAGTGACTTGCAGCATGCAGAGTAGAGCTGAAGCTGCTGTTTATTCTTTACTGTAAGGTCCAAAAATTCCTGGAAAATTGCTGTGTTGGCTGCTGAATTTTTTTAATCCTCCCAAGGCAATCAAGATGAGTATTTTGCAAAGTAGAAGGGCTACAACTACTATAGGATTTGTCCTCAGGTATGTCATATCTCCCAGTATTATTCTTAGTAGCATGATTTTCTCTACCTCATTAATGAGGAGTTTGCCTTAGAAAGCCCTTTGTTCACAAATATGAGCTAGTGCTTATGTACAGCCAAAGGAGTAAAGGTCTTCTGTTCCAAAAGCAGCCTGATGTCACATGCCATCCTGTTTTATTTGAAGTCTGAAATTGGAAGACATCTTGTTAACTTTTCTAATCTTACTATAAAAGATACATAAAGAAATGGGCCCTCATTTGCTTCTCTGTACACCCTTAGTTGTCTTGAAGTTTATAGGGATTCAGCATGGAAGGGGCAGATGGGTGAGCCATACCAGGCTTTGCTCCATCACAGACGTCTCTATACAACAGACAAGAAGCAAGGCAGGTAAACTTAATATTTTCCTAAGAGAGAGCCCAAGAGCTGTAGCTGTCGCTGTAGTTTGCACTGTCAGACATGAATACAACCCAGTATTGCTTCACAGCCTTGGAAACGAGGGCTAATAAACAAAGAGGGTAAGGTAAAAGGAAGAACTCATGGCTGCTGTACTGGGAACTCAGGAAGGCAGAGGAGATACAAGGGACACAGGTAAGGACAAGGGCCATATGAGTAACACTGTCGTAACTGCTCATATAAAAGCCTTTGTCTGCCCAAGCCTTGAGACAGAACACTCCTCCTTCTGGAAGAGAACATGCCCAAAGGCGTCCACCTCCCAAAGCAGGCTTTGTAAAAACACAAAATAGCAAACAAGGATAAGATAAGCCTGAAAACAAAAGAAACTCAGATTTCACTTGCTGGGCGGGCTCAGATCTCCTCTGACTGCTCTACCCTGTCAGGCTGGTCCTTCCCTGATCCAGTTCTGCAGTTTTTTCAGTGATTCCCTACATTAAATAAGCAATAAGCACCCTCCGCCCCAGAAAGCATGAGGCTGGCTGCACCCAGAGCAGATCACCTTGCTCAGATCTGGTTTCAGGGCTCTGCCTTGCTGTGTGACCCCCTGCCTGCCCCATCCCACCTTCTGGAAGCTGGTCATGTCCAGCCAGCTGCAGGGAAAGTGCCACCTCCCCTCTTCTCAGTGGGGTCCCCTTGACTGAGCATGCTGCAGCAGGGATGGGTGACAGGGCAGTCTTTCTTGTCCTTCCACCTTTGCCTTATGGCTATATGTCTTACCTTCTGCTCTTGTAATCAATGGCCCACCAGCAGAGACCACACATCGTACAGCATCAGTGTATGTAGGTCTGGGACTGAGAAAGATATTGGAGAGATTTCTAGACTCCCTGTCACTTAAAGGTAATAAAAAGTCTAAGGAGTCCTCCAGGCATCCTGAAACAAGGATTTCTTCTTCAAACAAATACCCTCTTCATATACAGAAATCTAGTTGTGATTCCTCTCATGTGTTCACTTGAGCCTCTAGTAGTCCCTAAGTTCCCAGCCCTACTTGATGTATTGTACCTTCCGATAGCCTGTGTGTCCTCACCTTCCGTGTAAAGCCAGTGAACACCAGGATCACTGGTGTTGCATGCCCTTCTCACCTCCTTGGGTTGCTGCTTTGCATGCAGCTAGGATATGGTGGGATAGCTACTTGGTAACAGTGTCCTACATATCATCACCTATGATGTGATGATCCCCACATTTCTGCTATGGCACTCTCTGCAGAGATTTCACCATTTCTCTCTGCTTACACCTCATAGACTGTGCTCGGAACAAGAATGTGTTGCCATCCCTGAAACTTTTCTAGTTCTTGGAGACACAGACTCCTTTACAGGAAAATGAAAAAAGCAGCTGTGGGGAAGTCCTGTGGGGAAACAAACTGCATCTCAGGGCTAGCTTTTAGTGACTAGATCCCAGGGAATGGACCATCTCCCAGACCAGAGACCAGATCCTCTGAGTTAACTAATGATTCTCAACTAAAAGCAGTCCTGCCTTAGAACTTTTCAGAAAAATCTCATCTCAAGCAAACAAGGAAGTCCTATAAAGGTATCAGCTCTGCAATATTCTCATTCTGTAGTTTTGGAAGAACTCTGAAGAGAGAGAAAGACTCATTCTCCTTACGTATCTACTGAACGCTGACCTGGACCCAGCTCCCTGGCAGAACCACACAGAGCACCATACTTAACCGGAAACCAGGTCTACTGCCGCTTTTACCAGCACATCACCCGCAGCTGTCAAGATCTCCTAGACAGTAAAATATTTAGGAAAGAGATTCTGAGAGAAACACAGCCTCATCAAAATCAATGGGAAAACTCCCTTTATAAAAAAATACATACTTATAAAGCCACTTTTACAAAAGTCTTTACAGGAGATGTAGAAAAAGTAATACAAATTATACTTATGAAATAATTTATATGGCAATGATACCAATGCTGCACTGTACCAGTGTAAGGGCCTTATGTTCTCTGAAAGTGCCTAGAAATGTCTGAGTCCTGGAGAAAATTACTTGAAAATATACCTAAATGGATTTTGTCAGAATTTCTTGGAAAATTATTTGCTTTCTTATTAGACTGTGGATGGCAGCTGACTGCGGAAAAGTACCTTGGGATAAACGACGCAGTCCTACGGTAACAGTGAATTAAGATTGCTGGAAGAGGAAGTAGCGTTAAAATAAAGTAGAACGGAGTTCAGGAGAGAAAACCCGGGGTTTTGGTCACGGGGAGGGGGGCACCTCAGCTGCAATGGTAGCTCAGCTCCAGCGGGAGGCAGCTGAGTACGGGTTTTCGGCCGGGCACGCTGCCGTCCTCCGGGGGTGGGGGACAGCCTTGCCTTCCCGCTGGGTTAAAGAGCGGAGAGCTGGGGGAGCACCACCCCCGCAGCGTGCCCAGGGAGAAGACAGCTATCCAGCGCCCACAGCGTTTGAGGGACTTCTCTGCAAGGGAACAACACAACCCCGCCCGTTTTCTCGCAAACCTCTGGCAGGGTTTGTCAGAGTGCCCGAAACCTCCCACAGTTTGGGCTGCGAGGTGGTGTCTCCCCGCATTAGTCTCACCGGAGCGAAAAATCATCTTTCAAATTGGCATTGCAGCAAAATGAGCAACCTAAAACACAGCTGCAGTCTTACAAAACTGTCTTTTTTAAGTCATTAATTTCCGAGTACAGCATTAACAAAGTCATTATTTCATTACCACCATAATGTAAATATAGAGATTGCATTCTCTTGACATGGGGACATCTGATGTTGCTGTGTTAATTGTGAATAGCAGAGGGCACCCTTCAGACTTTCAAATTAGTAGAGAAAAGACTCATATGTAAGGGTTATGTGTTGCAAATTTTCACAGGATTTCCCTTGGCTTGCTGCTACATTTGAGCTACACTGGGTTTTTGTGGTTATGGAATAAACTTCCCCAAACTGGCACTCACCATTCCACTGTGCAGCCAGCCAGTGGACATCGCAGGAGAAGGCTGATTACACAAATTCCTGCAGGCAAAGCACTAAATGCTTTGATATAATTTATAAATACTTTCAAAGGTGTGAAAATTTCTTTGAAAGCTTCACAGAACAATGTTTGAGAGTCTGCTCTGATTTCTAATTCTGGGTTTGTTCCTAATATAAAGAAATCACAACAGAATGAATAACTGGTGTTTGTTACTAGTCATTAAAAAATGGTTTGATCAAAACATCTATTAATGCCAATCCAGTAGCTGATTCTAAGAAAATTGCGGGTTTGGGGGTTTTTTTCCTGGTATGTTCTATCATATGAACATAGATGAAAGAGTATAATAGAAAATTGACTTATTCTAGAGTGACTGTCTATTCATCCAGTCATAGATGTTCAGAGGATAGAGCTCTGTCCTAGAAAGCTTTAAAGATATCTTATCTTTAATTGGCATAGACTGTTTGACAAGTTTGTGTCTGAAGAGCTGGAAAAACAAGCGTATTTCTCTGACTTAGAAGAGGATACTTGGGCAAAAATCCTACTGCAAGCTCATATTTGTTTTGTCTTGTTTAGCATTAGGTTTCATTCCATGCTATTCAATAGCTAAGATCTCCCTGGTGATAAGTATTTACTGAAACTGAATTTAATGTATACTCTACACATTATTTCTGTACTAAACATTTACACTATAGCAAATGTTAATTAGTTCTTACATATTAATAACATTATAATTTTTTCATCCTTGAAATAATTGGTCAAAATCTCTTGTTACAGGAGACACCTCATGAACCTCTACTAGATCACTGCATTTCGTACTCCTATAGATTAGTACTGGATCTGTTACCTTCTTACAGCTTGTTCAAAGCATATCTTGCCGCCCTGGACTCCATATTTGGTTAAAGTGCTCATATTATAATGCTCATATTATAACCATTTTTACTGATGTCATTGTAAGGGCACTCTCAGTTGTTTTTGAAAGGTAATGGCAACTGGGACATGTTCCTGAGGACTGGAAGAAAGCAAATGTCACTCCTGTCTTCAAGAAGGACAAGAAGGAGGATGCAGGCAACTACAGGCCATTCAGATTCACATCAGTCCCTGGGAAGATGATGGAGCAATTTCCAGGCACATGGAAGGACAAGATGATGATCAGGAGTGGTCAGCACGGATTTATGAAGGGGAAATCATGTTTAACCAGCCTGATAGCCTTCTACAATGAGGTGACTGGTTTGATGGATGGAGATCTGGGGGTTTTATCTGTCTTGATTTTACTAAGACATTTGATGCTGTCTCCCATGAAATCAGCATAGAAAAGCTGATGAAGTATGGGGTTAGATAAGTGGACAGTGAGGTGGATTGAGAACTGGCTGAACAGATAGGCCCAGAGGGTGGTGATCAGTGGCACAAAGTCCACTTGGAGGCCCGTGATTAGTGGTAGACCCCAGGGAATACTTAGCATTAAGAAGTATATTGAGGGAGGTGATCATTCCCCTCCTGCTCAGCACTGGTCAGGTCACATATTAAGTACTATGTCCAGTTCTGGGTTCCCCTGTACAACAAGGATATGGACTAATGAGTCCAGTAAAGGACCACAGAGATGATGAAGGGACTGGAACTTCTCTTATATGATGGAAGACTGAGAGAGCTGGGACTGTTCAGCCTGGAGAAGAGAAGGCCAACAGAGGATGTCATCAATGTATATAAATACATGATGGGAGGGAATGAAGAAGAGGGAGCCAGTCCCATGCTATTAGTGACTACTGACAGAACAAAAAGCAATGGGCATAAATTAAAAGACTTGACTTAACAATGTGAGTGGAAGAAAAAAATTTTACTGTGAAGGTGGTGAAACACTGGAACAGGTTGCCCAGAGGCGTGGTGGAGTTAGGGATATTCAAAACTGGATTGGATACAGTCCTGGACAATCTGCTTCATCAGGGGGCAGTGGGACTGGATGATCTCAGGAGTCCCACTCAATCTAAATGATTCTGTGATTATGTAAACTAAAACAGGCTTTCTTAGGAAGACATATCATGTGATTTGCTGAAGTTCAGATATATCATTTCTTTTCTTGATGCACTGAAGAATCGTCAGGGCTGATTTCTTGGTTTCCAGTCATTTTCCAGTCATTGGCTTTTAATATGTGACCTGAAATTTCACATCAGCTTAAGTGGTAGGAGGATGAGGTAATGAGTGGTAGAAAAATGTGAAAATAGCAGAAATTTGCAAATTCTGTTGATTATATTTAAGTTACTGTTTTCTTCCTAATCAAGGATATTCCATTTTTCTAACTAGTGTAAAATGTAATTTGGAACTGCTATTAAGAAATATCAACCCAAATATGATGTTCTAGACATAGTATATTGCTTCGAGGGGCTAATTTTGCTTGAATAAATGTCTATTAGCACTTGTTTTATTTACAGCTCCATTTAATGGTACAATATTGATTTCTAGATGTTTTGGTATACATTCAGTGCCTTTAGTTTTTTAAATTATTGTCACTGAAAAGCATAACAACAGACTTATGATTCCTGTCTCAATTAACTATTTTTGCAAGTTCATGTTCTGTAGGATTCTTTACACCTTTTCCTGGTCTTTAGCAATATCTGGTTTTCCCGTTTAATATTAATGTGTTATTTATTCTTTTCATAGAAATTATTAACATACAGGTATATATCTCAAAAGTAATCTGAAGAGACAGAATAATTACTAGAATCAATGCCCTGTCCTTCCTCACATAAGTGTACCACACCAGTTACCATTTCTTTTACTTCACAGCTATAAACTTGTTTCAGAGCTATGGCAAGACAAAGGCAATTGTAGGTAAATAATGTTCTGCAAAATTTTATAATCTCGATGCTTTGCTTCTCTGTGTATCTATTCTGCACTCCTTGTGTGATGCTGAACCTCTAGATGCTTTCCTGGACAGTAAAAATGACCAGTGACTTCTCCAAAAGGAAATGCTATCACAACATAATGCTTTTAGAATATGTCAGATACATTGGATGGACTGACACAGTATCAAAACTCTAAGTGCCCCATCACTGCCATTTTTACTGATGAACAAAGAGATCGACACTGTGCTTCTACAAAGTTCTTTCATTGAATTCTCAAATTTGAAAGCTGTCAGGGAAGTTCCCTCCAACAAGGGTCTACCCTGAATAACAAAAACAACAAGAGGAATACTTTCAGCCAGAGGATTTAGGCACAGCCATATTCTAGGTACCTCCAGGAAGAAGCTGGAGTATTAGAATAAACCTTTCTGCACCATACATGATTTTGTCATGTATATCAACTTCCAGGAAAAATGCCTTGATGAAAGAAAATCTGTGCAAGCAAAGAGGAAGATATATTTGCTTGATGATGCTTTCAGTAGATATCACCACTACTAAAACTAGGAAATCTACCAAGATCCAGACTGCTCAGCACATCGGCAGTATAATCTCAGAATAAACCTGTGTGGATTAGGGTTGAGCCCCAGGTTAAGCCTGTGCATGTGTCAGCTTTGCGTGTTGACTACAAATGCTTCACTGCTGAAGGGAGCTGACAACCCTGTCTGTGAAACACAGAACAGCAGTCCAAACAGCTGGTAACCCTGTGTGGAAAATGAGACAGGATTTCTTAGGCTGCATCCATGTTAGTCAAGTAAACGGAACTGTTTAATTTACTAAAAAACAGGATTTATGTTCTTACCTTGTATCTACATTGTGTGCCACAGTGCTGGGGTGTCTATTCCCCACACTAATTTGGCTTTCTAAATAGGAAGCAAAAGGTGGCCTATTTTTGCAGCTGACAAAGTATCACCTAAGCCACAGCATCCACCAAGTTTAATGAGAAAAACTGGAGCTTCCCTCCAGTAAGTCAGAAACTTGTCCTACGCTTAACTCACAAAAGATGAGAGGTGGCAGGGACCGTGGACCATCACCTCTGTCAATGTTACTGCTCTCAGCTCCCAGCAAGCCATCCACTCTCTACAGAGCAGCTGGCCCTTGCTGCTCTCTCACACCTGGTGTCAAACCATCCAGCTTGCAATTTAGGCCAAGTCCTCTTTTGAGGGACAGTGAGTTTATTAGCATATGGTTATGGAGCCCCAGCCAACTTCGACAGCAGAGAACACGTCTTGGCATGTTCAATTCTCCTAGAATAGATGAGGCCTTAGAATAGCATCCTTAAAGTCTCCTGATATAGCACATTTCAGGGGACACCTGGTCAAAACATCACAGAAGTGCAGCATAGCAACAATTCCCACTGCTAACTGGCATATGGGCTATATAGGTCTACATAAATCCTGAATCCAGTATCTGAAAAACCTAAAGGTCCAGAAATATGGAATTTAAAACCACAACCACATACAGTACTGGGAAATGCGTAGAGCACAGTAGCTACAGCATAATGCTGATCCCAAGGGAACAGACTTGAGCACTGATGGAGTGACCACATCAGTGGACAAGGGAAGAGCTACCGATGTCGTATATCTGGAGTTCTGTAAGGCCTTTGACATGGTTCCCCACAACATCCTTTTTAAATTGGAAAGAGATGGATTTGATGGGTGGACTGTTGGTTGGATGGTTGCATCCAGAGGGTAGTGGTCAACAGATCAATGTCCAGATGGAGATCAGCGACAAGTGGTGTCCCTCAGGGGTCCGTACTGGGACCAATACTCTTTAATATCTTCATCAGTGACATAGAGGGATCAAATGCACCCTTAGCAAGTTTGCAGATGACACCAAGCTGAGTGGTACAGTTGACACACCTGACGGACGGGATGCCATCAAGAAGGACCTGGACAGGCTCAGGGAATGGGCCCGTGTGAACCTCATGAGGTTCAACAAAGCCAAGTGCAAGGCCCTGCACCTGGGTCTGGGCAACTCCCAGTCTCAGTACAGGCTGGGGGATGAAGGGATTGAGAACAGTCCTGCCGAGAAGGACTTGGGGGTACTGGTGGATGAAAAGCTGGACATGAGCCGGCAATGTGCGCTTACAGCCCAGAAGACCAATCATATCCTGGGCTGCATCAAAAGAAGCGTGGCCAGCAGGTCGAGGGAGGTGATTCTGTCCCTCTACTCCACTCTGGTGAGACCCCCTTTACTACTATGTCCAGCTCTGGAGCCCTCAGCGCAGGAAAGACATGGAACTGTTGGAGAAGAACCAGAGGAGGGTCACAAAAATGATCAGAGGGATGGAACCCCTCTCCTATGAAAAAAGGCTGAGGATGTCAGAGTTGTTCAGCCTGGAGAAGAGAAGGCTCTGGGGAGACCTTATTGCAGCCTTCCAGTACTTAAAAGGGGCTTATAAGAAAGATGGGGACAGATTTTAGCAGGGCCTGTTGACATAGAACAAGGGGTAGTGGTTTCAAACTAAAATAGGGTCGGTTTTGACGAGATCTAAGGAAGAACTTTTTCAAAATGAGGGTGGTGAAACACTGGCACAGGTTGCCCAGAGAGGTGGTAGATGCCCCATCCCTGGAAACATTAAAGGTCAGGTTGGACAGGGCTCTGAGCAACCTGATCTAGTTGAAGATGTCCCTGCTTATTGCAAGGGGGGTGGGGTGGGATAAATGACTCTTAAAGGTCCCTTCCAACCCAAACTATTCTATGATTCTACGTGAGGATTCTTTTGGTTTTAATTTCTGTCTTTGGTGTTTATATAACAACATTCCAGTCTAGAAGCTCCACCACTACCACTAGCAATACTGACAGCTTGTGTCTCAACAGGACAACAAAAACATCAGGATCAATACAACCCCAATTTCAGCAGTTAATCCTCCATAGGACCCATCAGTATCTTCCTCTGTGTTTGCCAACACAGTGCAATCCCATAGTCAGGTAAAGGAGAGTAACAAGTGAGTTTCAAGAGCAGATCAGCAGAAGACTTCAAGAACAGCAGACTGGCATTGGCAACTGACAATCCACAACCTTGCAAGCTGCTGTACAAGCATGTCATTCAAAAATGAGAAAGAAAAGCATGCAGGGCAGAGAGCAGTAAATTAAAGCTATGATGGTAAAGATGCATGGAAAAGTGGATTGCCTTTGATATGGATAGTATTTGGACATGCCACCTGGGAAAAAAGCAGTAGGGTATGTGGGGTATAGAGATCTTTGGAGTGGATTGCCTATGGTGAGCCAGCTAAATCAGGAATGGAGTGTTTTTTGCATAAATAGGAATAAGAGAGAAAATCAGTATTTATAAAAGCTAAGGTACAATGAGATTTTAACATTCTTTAAAATACTTGTGAAGAATAGAGGAAAAGAATTTTTTTAACATCAAAGGGGTGCTAAAGATGAGATTTTTTGAAACGTTCTTCAGATAAACATGGCAACAGAGACTGTTTTGTCATCTTAAGCATCCCTGGTGATATGTTAGAACTTCAATTTTGTCAGTAAAGAACAGCTGTCTGACTGTAAGAAACACTTCTCTCAGATAATTATAATAACTTATTTTTTGACTGCTTAGGGGCACAAACCTAACAACATAATCATCAGTATTTTAAGAAATACCATCATGAGCTACCACCAGAGTGTCACTAGAAAGTCATCACAGTCGTCCTGTCAGTTAGGCAAGGTGGTGTTGTACAGCGTAGGACTTTGTGTGACTGTAACCTTATTCTCACAAAAATGGGAGTTGTATCTAACTGCCCAGTGCATTCCATGGGATGAAGTGCTGGCTGACAGCCAACTGAACATGAGCCAGCAGTGTGCCAGGTAGCCAAGAAGGCCAATTGTGTCCTGGCCTGTATCAGAAATAGTGTGGCCAGCAGGAGTAGGGAACCAATTGTACCCCTGTACTCGGCACTGGTGAGGCCACACCTCGAATCCTGTGTTCAGTTTTGGGCCCCTCACTACAAGAAGGATGTTGAGGTGCTAAAGTGTGTCCAGAGAAGGGCAACTAAGCTGGTGAAGGGTCTGGAGAACAAGTCTTATGGGCAGTGGCTGAGGGAACTGTGGTTGTTCAGTCTGGAGAAGAGGAGGCTGAGGGGAGACCTTATCACTCTCTACAACTACCTGAAAGGGGGTTGTGGCGACAAGGGTGTTGGTCTCTTCTCCCAAGTAACTAGTGATAGGACAAGAGGAAATGGTCTCAAGTTGCGCCAGGGGAGGTCTAGATTGGATATTAGGAAAAATGTCTTTACTGTGACAGTGGTCAAACATTGACACAGGCTGCCCAGGGAGGTGGTGGAGTCACCATGACTGGAAGTATTCAAAAAAACATGTGGATGTGGCACTTCCAGACATGGTTCAGTGGGCATGGGGGTGTTGGGTTGGTGGTTGGACTTGATGATCTTGAAGGTCTTTTCCAACCTCAATGATTCTGTGATTTTGTGCTTCTGTGTGGGGTATGGCAGGACTTCTTTAGGGGGAGAGGTACTCTGGAGGAAACTCAGAGCATGGGGCAAACAGACCACTCGGTCAAGGGGGTGGTGTGGTGCATTTGAACCATGACTGAGGGCACCTTCACGGGTGGGCCTTACGGCAAAAGGGCTAGAAGATGAGGGGCTGCACTTATTTGGCTACTGTAAATTTGTCAGTCTGTAATCTTTCAAGCAGAGCTGGGGTAGGAGCCTGTTTAATAGCTATAGCTGTATCCTGTCCTCTGCAAGAGGAGATGCTCTTCTGCAGTGTTACTGCAAAGAAAATGTTTCATCTCCTGCCCTCTTGACTCTGTTCTTGGCACCAGGTTCCTTTCTGCCCATTTATCAATCACCCAATGCACTAAACAATGATATTGGGAAGGAAAACAGAAAAAGTCATTACTGAAGAAATTGTTAGAAGTGACCCATGTTTATTTTCATCTCAGCAGGGTAACAGGTTTACTCCTTCACAGCTAGTTACACAGCAGTGTAACACTGGGAGCCATGTTTTGTCCAGGTAAAAACTTAAACCACAGAAGAATTTAGGTTAGAAGGAACCTCTGGATATCATCTGATCCACTTGCAAAAGCAGGACAACTTAAACTTCAGGCTAGCTTTCTGCCTTGGTGCGTGTCACAAGAGAGAGAAATTAATCCAGAGCTTGCATGAGCTCACAGATTACAATCCCATCTCTCCCTAGGATTTCCAATGCCAGGACAGCATTCCAGTGACAGGGCTCAAGTATCTCTGAAAATGACTGAGAGAGACTTAGAGAAATCTCTGCTTCCCCTTCGCTACCACTTTGAAGACCACCTGTGACTAGCCAATGGCTATGAATATGACCATCGCCAGTGTGACCCTGAATGGAGACAGGAGCAGCACTCGGACCTCATCTTGCAGCTGCTCATGCCAGGGCTTTGGCTGCAGCTGCATTCACTCCTTGCACTGCAGCAGGTGTCATAGCAGCAAGGACCATAGCCAGGCACTCCCAGAGAAGCTTCCTGAGTCACCTTCACAGGGATCAAGCCTTAGCAGAGCTCTCCAAAGGACACTTCATTACACAAGGTGCATGGAATTCACTGAAGAGATTTCTCGCAGATCCATGGGGCAAGGACTTCGCAGCTGGAAGCACGGATGGCACCTTCCAGCAGAACGGCACAGTTCTGCACAGGGCTGTTGAACAGGACCCTGTGGGAGACACAGGCAGAGCATGCAAGCAGGGGAGACATTAGAGTGGGATCCCCATTTTGGCAGGAGGAAGAACGCTTCACAACTTTGAAGGTAGGAGACTCGATGCAGCTGGACCTCATGACCCCATGTCAGGGAAGACCCATCCTGGGACATTAGGAGGTCTGACAGTGGGGCTCGCTATGACCCGAGCCACCATGAGATTTTTCAGTAAGTCAGTCTCATTCTGGGCTCTCCATTTCCAATCACACAAGAGAGAAAAGTCCTGTCCCACAAAGGATTTTTTGCTGTTACACTTAAGGCAGTTGGAGACCTTACACTTAAGGCATTAGGGGGGGCCATGCTGGTATTTGAGGGTTCCTGCGAGTGTGGGGTGCCTGTGAGGCAAGTGTGTGAGTGCATGGGACTGTTTGGTAGCGAGAACCGAGCTGGAGCAACTGGTGAGTAGGGCACGTGTGGGTCAGGTAAGAGGGGCTGGGATGTGGGCAGAGGTGTCAAACGGAGAGGTGCCGTGCTGGTACTCAGGGGATCCATGAATGTGTGTGTGCTTGTGAACCTAGAGAGCATTTTGTGTGTGCCTTCACCAGTGAACTTTAGTCCTGAGCAGCCAGGGAGGAGGGTGGGGATTTATCTGCCTATAGTTCTTCTTTATGTGAGCCCTGGTAGCATTACATGTGGGTGCTGCTGAAGGCAGTGCCTTGTCCGTGGCAGTCTGTGTAGCCAGCTGTGTCAGAGTCCTTTGCCTGCATGTGTGTCTGTGTCCATGTTTGTGTCTCTGGGATACATGTTCAGCTTCTCTACTGATTGAACCTGCCAATGGGAAAGTAGCCGCTGTGTCCATCAGCCTGGGATAGAGACTCCCAGGTCTCTGTGTGCATCAGCGTGGGCTCCAGCAGCTGGGCAGGAGGAATTCCTTAGTTCTGGAGCTGCTAGAGCCTGCAGCCACTCTGAACATCCCCTAGCAGCTCTGTTCATTGATTGACTTCCATTGACAGATGGGACATTTCATGTAAAAGGATTAAGGGCATTGGAAAGATCTCAAGCCCTTTACTTTATCTGAAAATACAGAGGAAACACCATACTCACTTTTTGCCCCTCAGTTTTGAACCATCTTCCCAGGCCCAGTCACCACCAGTGCTATTCTGCAAACCAATCCAGTGGGATTTGGTGTGCATTATCTGGAAGAAGTCCTAGGAGGGACAGAGGCAGAGAGAGATCAGTAGACTTGGAGAAACCCAGTCAAGGCCTGAGTTCTGAGGGAGAAAGAAAGGGGCACTCTGTGAGAGAGGGAAATTTGGGACCATTTCCCAACATCCTTTGAATACCCACGCCCTTCCTTCCTACAGGGACCTGCTCTGTGAGACAGCATCTCAGAGTGCCAGGCAGCCCTCTGACTGTGGGGTCTGTGGGCTGAGCCCATGACAAGCTCAGCAGAGGCAGGCAGAGAGAAGCAAGTCCCTCTTGCCAAGGGGCCAAGGGAAAGTCTTGCCTCTGCCAGAGGCAGGAAGGTGGCGGGTGAGTCCCAGAGCATTGCAGAGGCCCTTTACGCTTGCCCTTCCTCATAGAGGAGGAAGAGTCGGGCAGTGCAGCGCCTTCCCCCGTAATCCTACCAACCTGCATGGCAAAGGCCCTCTGCCCTTGCCATTGCAAAGGCACCCACCAGTTCACTGGTATCGTTGATCACCAGGAGATGAGCTCCCAGTGCCCGGCAGGATTCCTGGCTGGAATGCCAGTCCTTCTTCTCCTTGGAGAAGGAGTAACAGGTCCCCCCGGAGCCCACCCACTGCTCAGGGCAGCGTGGACACGGACAGCCTGCAAAACAGTCATACATCTCTCTTCCCACTGATAGTCATAGCCTAGTTCATTACAAAACGATTTCACAAATACAGTCTCTCTCCAGAAAATTATTCTCCACAGTTACAGTAATGCCATCCTTGGAGCTCTTCTGAACTTGCAAAGACAATGTAATCACCTACATCAGCGTCCCTGAAGGGCTCTGTAAAGGGCATCCATTTTCCAGATTGGGAATTGGTAGGAGAGCATGTAGAGGACCCTTCAGACCTTCCTTTTCTTTCCCCATATTTTTGCCTTTTTTTTGTTTTTCCATCCCCTTTTTGTTCTGTCTTCCCCATATAAACTTTGTCTTTGGCACATATCTCCTTCTGTCAAAGGCAAAGCACCTGGCAGGTTTGTGGCAGGTCACCCATTTTTATACAGCCTCCACCACTAGCGCTGGCTGCTCCTTGGGCACATCCTCCAGCACATTTCTGAAGTACTGCTGCTTTGTACGAGCAGCATTTCCAATTACTATAGTTGCCTGAACCTTAGCTTGATAGCATTTCATGGCAAGCTGGTCAAAAGGCTTAAACTTCCTAGGGACAGGAGTCTTAACAGCTGCTAGTCATGGAGGTCTTGCAGTTTGAAGCACTCTCCTTTTCCTTCCTAGCAGGAGAGCTGCTGGTGTTACTAGCCTGTGGATGGCCACTGAACACCTCGGGGTTCATTCTCTCTGCTGTACAGCACTGACCTCCAAATCCACAGCAAATAAATGGGCCATCAGGTTATGTCCTCCAGCCTAGAGTTGTATTCTTCAGGATGTTCTCGAATGGCTGAGCACCCAACATAGTGTGCTTGCTCTACACTGAAGTTTACCCAGCTGCCCCTTTCAAACCCATCTTTGACACCCTCTACGCCTTACTCTCTTGTTCCTGATGAGGACAGGTCTAACTAGACTGAGCTTAACATTTAAAAATCTCAGAAAAAAGAAGCAAGTCTTTTTTAAGAGGGAAAAGGTACTTCCATGCTCTTCTTGGACCCCAAAAGCTCTGTTTTGCTCCCTGCCACAGTTCTAAATTCAAAACAAATATCTTCAATGGAGGAGGTTTATTTACCCTTGATAATAAAACCCACTGTAGTTCCCAGCAATGCCAAGGCGAGGCTCCCTAGAATCACTGCTATAATCCAGCAGGTAGTATCTGAAACAGGAGAATCTAACAAGAAGAAAAAGAACATAAATGTGTGAAAAGTGAGGCTTTCTCAATGGGATCAGCTCTAAAAACATAATTTACACTGAACTCCAGTTTTTGTTTACCTCAGTCTGCACTCATGTCAGAGTCCAGTACTGTCTGACCAGGTTTTTTTTTTATATACCACACATGCACAATTTAATGTTTAATACCAAATTTACTTATTTGAAGACATGTGATGTTATACAGGATTCTGATTTAGCAGAATGATACAGCTATGTGTTGAAAGCACAACACAAGTGCAAATGACACTTAGCAGAATAAAGCAATTTCAACACACATCTGAATCACAATACACATGTGATTCTCATTGCCAAGCTCTATGATATCCTTATCATCGCAACGCTGGGTGGCACCAGGAAGGAATATGTGGGTTTAAGCAGCTCAAGCCTGTTGCGCTCTTCAAAGGTTTTTGTCAGTTGCTCAGTGGTTGTACTCTGTGTTAGGCTGAACCACATCATACACACTTCCCCCATGCCGGTCTGGCTGACTCAGGAAGACATTCGCACTCTTTGGTTTAACTCATGGATGAAAATTTACACAACCAGCTGATCCACTCAACTGGTACAGCCGGTTGATCCACCTAACTGATACAACTGTTAATGCCAAAAAATGTACCTCTCCGGTCCCCTTAATGTTAAGTTCAACTTTCTTTCTGACAGCCATATTCAGTCACTGGATACTTCATGAGCACGTTGCACTTGCCCATCTCCTTTGAGATTTCTCCTATTGTAAGGGCTTATTAATCAGTCACAACTCGGCATTACATTGGAAGTCCAAATACAATGACTGTTTTGATGCAGCATCAACAGAAATTATTAGATCACACATTACTTTGTTGCAGCTGCAAGTCTCCAATTTTAACCTGCCTTGAACTGCCCATCCTTCCCAACTTCAAACAGCAGGATAGAAAAGAAAAAATTTTAGCACACAAATGCAGATCTCTAATTCAGACATTAAATCTGTTAGACTGTTTATTCAGTAATGCATACATCTTTCCCATTATTAACAGATTTTACCTTTGTTCTTGATATTCTTGTTCTCCTCTGTTCTTTGTCTTTTCATCATCTGTTTCTTGGAAGAAGTGCTGTGTTTCATATTCAGATAGACATGCTCCTTTCTATTCCCGTCACATGCTTTTAAGCGTTGCTTTTTTTCACTCTGCTTTACTTGGAATTTAGAAGTCCAATTAGCTACAAAGTCCAGGTCTGGATCTGAATTTCCCTGAAGGTCAATAGAGCTTTCCTCCCAGCAGTTTGGAATCATTTCTACAACAGAACGTATTATTAGCAGAAGAGTAATATATAGAAGGACTGATGTCCTAAATAAAGCTTTCTGGAATACAAAATCATTTAGGCAATGACAATAGCTCATGAAGAGCTCTATCTTTTGTGATTAAACTGCTACTATGACAGATGCTAAGTAGGTCAATGTTAGACAGAGGATCTTGCTTTCACAAGGAAGTGAAGACATCTAGCATTCTCCACACCAACTAATATAAGTAAGCAATTTAGGCTTGACCAAGATGACAAAGGTGAGGAATTAAATTTCCTCATGTAGCAAATGGATAGACATGGTTAATTCTAGTGGGACAATTTGCAGAATGCAATACTCTTTCACTGCAAGCACTGTCAATAAAAGCATTGCATTTGATCTATATCAATGACATACTGATTTAAAAAGAAAAGTCCTTTGAGCATTTGGACAAGAAAATGGGGAGGGGGCTTACCTTAATTCCACAGTAGGAAGCTGAAATGTAATATCAGAACAGGTGGTGCCATCTGTCCTGGTCTCCACATGTGACTCTGCAGGATGACAAAGTGACCCTTACCATCAGGCTGAAACAGGGCAACTGAGAGATGATAAAAAAGTATTGTGGTGACTCACACAGGAAACCTGGGTTCTTTTACCCCAGCACAAAACTTTACCCTTTCAGAATTATAGTGACACAACCTGAGCCTGCCATGGTCACACCAAACTCTGAGTTAATTGTAATGTCACATTCACTGAGCAACAGAATACATTGAAGAAGTTGAATCTGTAGAATTCATTACTAAAATCATAGGCTTGCACTGCCAGTTCTTTTCCTACAAGAACAATTTCTCTGATCTGTCCAGCAATATCAGTCTTTCCACCTAATTCTTCGGTCTGTGTAGAAAAAAGTTGCTCAAACCTGCTTTATAGATAGGTTGGGACTTGGCTTCAGATGGAAAAGAGAAATTATAGTACCTTCAGAACAGAAGAGGACTTCCCAAATCACTCATTTTGTTAATTCTGAGAATTAATCAAAATCTGGAAACATAATTCTATGAACATTTGCATAATTATTTTCACTTTATAGGTTACCAGGAACATACATGTTTCATTTCAAAAGATAAAAATATTTCCCATCCCTTTTCTTAATTTCCTTTCCCTTTTTTTTCTTCTTACGCCATTTATTTTTAACAACACAGACAAGAACCGGTCAAGGATGTAAAGGCTGGGGTTAGGCTTGGCTGCAGTAACTATGAGATGGTGGAGTTCAGGATTCTGAAAAGAAGGGGAAAAAAATGAAAAGCAGACTCGCAACCCTGGACTTGAGGAAAGCAGACTTTGGCCTGCTCAGGAATCTGCTTTCAAGAATTCTGTGGCAGACAGTCCTGGAGAGAAGAGGGGTTCAGAATAGCTGGTTGGTTTTCAGGTCCTCTGAACTCAAGAATGGTCCATCCCAATGAGTAGGCTACAAAGCAAAGGCGGCAGCAGGCCTCCATGGATGAGCAAGGAGCTCCTGACTAAACTCAAACATAAAAAGAAAGTGTACAAGAGGTTGAAGCAGGGTCAGGTGACCCAGGAGGAATCCCCTAACTTGCAGGGATGGGGTTAGGAAATCCAAAGCCCATCTGGATTTGAATCTGATGAGGGATGTGAAGGACAACAAGAAAGTTTCTACAAGTACATCAGCAAGACAAAAACTAGGAAAAAATGTGGGCCTGCTTCTGAAGATGCAGTGGAGCTGGTCACAAAGACATAGAAAAGGGTGATACACTCAGTAACTCGGTGCCTTCTTTGTCTCAGCCCTTGCTGATATGACTTGCCTTCAGCAATCTGAGGTGTATGAAAACTATGAGAAAGTCCAGTGCAAGGTAGACTTAACCTTGAGGGAGGAGGGTCACGTTAGGGAGCATTTAAAGGAAATGTACATACACAGCTCCACGGGCCCTGATGGGACACACCACAAGTGCTGCAGAATCTGGCTGATGTCATTGCGAGGCCACGCTCGATAACCTTTGAAAGGTCATGGTGATCAGGAGCGGTCCCTGAAGACTGCAAGTCAGAAAATGTGACTCCTGTCTTCAAGAAGGAGGATTGTGCTGGTTTTGACTGGGGTAGAGTTAATTTTCTTCATAGTAGCTAGTATGAGGCTATGTTTTGGATTTGTGCTGAAAGCAGTGTTGATAACACCAGGATGTTTTCGTTATTGCTGAGCAGTGCTTACACAGTCAAGGCCTTTGCTGCTCCTCACACCACGCCGCCAAGTGAGAAGGCTCAGGATGCACAAGAAGTCGGGAGGGGATACAGCCAGGACAGCTGACCCCAACTGGCCAAAGAGATATTCCATACCATATGACATCATGCTCAGCATATAAATCTGGGAGAAGACAGAAGGAGGGAGACATTGGTGTTTTTCTTCCCAAGTAACAATTAGGTGTGATGGAGCCCTGCTTTCCTGGAGATGGCTGAACACCTGCCTGCTGATGGGAAGTGCTGAATTAATTCCTTGTTTTGCTTTGTTTGTGTGCACGGCTTTTGCTTTCCCTGTTAAACTGTCTTTATCTCAACCCATGAGTTTTCTTACTTTTACCCTTCTGATTCTCTCCTCCATCCCACCGTTGCAGGGGAGTGAGTGAGTGGCTGTGTGGTGCTTATTTGCTGGCTGGGGTTAAACCACAACAAGGATCCAGGCAATTACAGGCCAGTCAGCCTGACATCAGTCCCTGGGAAGCTGGTAGAGAAACTAATCCTAGAAACCACTTCCAGACACATGAAGGACGTGATTGGGGAGTAGTCAGCATGGATTTACAAAGGGGAAAACATGCCTGATCTACCTGATAGCCTTCTACGATGAGGTGACTTCCTCCATGGATGAGGGCAGAGCTGTGGATATTATTTTACTTGACTTCAGTAAGGCTTTTGACACTGTCTCCTGCAACATCCTCACAGACAAGTTGATGAAGTATGGAGCTGGATAAGTAGACAGTGAAGTGGATTGAAAACTGGCTATAGGACTGAGTCCAGAGGGTTGTGACCAGTGGCATGATGTCCAGGTCAGTGACCAGAAGTATGCTCCAGGGATCAATAGTGGAAGCAGCAGTGTGTAACATCTTCATTAATGACCTTGACAATGAGGCACAGTGCACCCTCAGTAAGTTCTCAGATACAAAACTGAAAGGAGTGACTGATACACGAGGTGGTTGTCCCAACATTCAGAGAAACCTAGACAGGCTAGAGAAATGGCCAGAGAGGAACCTCATGAAGTTCAACAAAGGTAAGTTCAAAGTCCTGCACATGGTGAGGAACCAGTACATAGAGGCGTCCAACCACCTGGAAAAAAGCTTTGCAGAAAAGGACCTGGCCATTCTTGGCAGACACCATGTTGAACATGAGCTAGCAATGTGCCCTTGTGGCAAAGGCAGCCAACAGCCTCCTAGGTTGTGTTAGGCTGAATGCTGACAGCACATCAAGGGAAGTGATCCTCCCCCTCTGCTCAGCACTGCTCAGGCCATGTATCGAGTATTGTGTCCAGTTCTGGGCTACCCTGTACAACAAGGCTACGGACTTACTGGAGCAAGTAGCAAAGGGCCACTAAGATGATTAAGGGACTGAAGCATCTTTCATATAAGGAGAGGCTGTGGGAGCTGGGACTGTTCAGTCTGGAGAAGACAAGGCTCGGTGTGTCTTATCAATCAAAACATTTTCTTTTTTTTTTTTTATTTACAGTGAGTGTGGTCAAAAACTGGAACAAGCTTCACAGAGTGGTGGAAGAGCCTCCATTTATGAAGATATTCAAAAGCCAACTGGACAACGTCCTTAGCAACTTGCTCTAGTTGACTCCGCTTTGAACAGGGTGTTGACGATCACCAGAGCCGCCTTCCAATTTCAACTATTCTGTAATTCTGTGACAAGTAGAGATATTTCGGTATGAAAGAGAAGATGAAGGCTGAATGGAACAGACACTTGATTCCCCTACAGCAGCTCTGGAGAGACAGGTAGGTTCTGCCCGGCCTTCCCATACAATAAACCTTGGGATATGGGAAGGGACTCCATGGACTTAATAAGTTAAAACAGACTTTAGGTTGCTCTGTTTGTGCTGTTGATAAGGTCTAAAAGAGATTTTCCCCAGCCTCCACATCCCAAAGATCTCCTCCTCCCTCATTCCACTTTGTGCCGTGTGTGGTTCAAGGGGCTGGTGGATCCATGCTAACTTCAGGGACAGTTCTGCAGGAGTGACCTGCAGGATGCTGCTGACCCGTTTCCATAGAAAAGTTTGAATCTGTGGCTTTTGATATTTCAAACTCTGTAACACAAAACATCTCTCCAGGGGCAAAACAAACTAGTACAGTTTTTCCTAGTAATTATATCGTGCACTTTAACTCACAAAATCAGAATCAATTGTGCACACAGCAGAAATCACACAAAGGATGAACGTTGACTGGGTGAAGAACTTTAGCACTGTTTTACAAATCTGTGGCTACTTGTGGGCAGATTTTTGACACAAACCTATCACACTCCCCAGCGAGATGAATCTACATTCTGTCCCCATGTCCCAGAGTTCTTCGCTGTGCTGCTGGAGCTTACTGCATATTCTAGGGCAGGAGGCCCTTCATTTAAAACACGTATGTTTCAAACAAATTTAAATACAGAATGCAGGATTAAATTCAATAAAAGTCTTCCTTTTTACAATTCAGTGTAATAAATTAAGTAATTAAACTTATTAAAACATAACTAATGAAACTAAATTCAGTCCTCCAGCTTGGACTGTCTTATACCTGTGCAGGAAGTATGCATTCAAAAAAACTTAGGTTACAGCTTGCATCTGGCTCCTCTTTCTTGTCACAAACAATAAACCACAGCAAACTCACACTTTGAAGAGATAACACCGGCTCACTTCTGAAGACTTTAGCTTTAACCAGACAGGAAGCATTAGCTTCACAAAAAAACTTTGTTGCCTGATTTATTGCTCATAAGAAGGAATGATTAATAAGAAAGGCAAAGAGGAAGCTCTGAGCGCTTCTCTTCCACAATGCCATATAGATGCCATAACACCATTTCTTCGTGTGTCTCAGCAGATAGGCCTGTTTTGCAACATGTTCATAGTTTAAGAACTTAAGCAAATCACCTCTATTTCAGTTTTGTTTGGGTTTGGTTTTTTTCTGGTCTGGTTTTTATTTATCTCAGACTTCAGACTTCTCATGAAAATACAGAAATACAATTAATAACAAATAAAGTCATCTAAACAGGGCAGCATATACTTTCTACAGTGTACATTTCCACAGTGTGCAGTACTGCTCCTATCTCTTCACCTCATCTTGAAGACAGATTGTGGTGAAGATCTGAGAGCTGGGCTGTCTGTACCTGATGTTTGTGTGAGTCCTGGTAGTGCTATCCATAGGTGCTGTTGAAGGCATTGCCTTGCCTATGGCCATCTGTGTATCTAGCAGTGTTAGTGTTGTGCATTTGTGTGTGTGTGTGTCTGGGACATGTTCAGCTTCACTACTGGTTGAACCTGCAAATGGGAAAGCAATAGGTATGTCCATCAGCCTGGGAACTTGAAGGACCGCAGATGCACTGCCCTGGGCTCCAGTGGCCAGGCAGGAGGAATCCCTGGGCTTCAAAGATGCTGGTGACGATATCCACTTAAAACATCCCTCATCAGCAAGACTATCAGAATTGTGTGTATTAATTTCCTGATATATGTACCTGCTCATTTACCCCTTCAGAGAACTCCAGTTTATTGGCTGAGTTCCTTGCACAGAAGCAAAGTCGTCTTCTTCCCCAGTCCATTTTAGTTAATGCCTTGTCTATTCTATGTTTGTAATGGTTTCTACCAGCCCGTGTAATGTGAAAGTCAAGCTTCTCATCTGTAGTTTTAAGACCCTTAAAAATTAGTGCCACATTTGCCTTTTGTTTCTTTTGTGTTGGGATAACAATCAATAAGTAAGTTACTGAGGTGGGTTGACCCGAGCCAACAGTCAAACACCCATCCAGCCACTCACTCCTTCCCCTCTCTGATGGGACAGAGAGAGAAATAGAAGTAAGGTGACAGGACTGGTGGACTGAGATAGTGACAGCTAAATCGAGAAACCAAAAGCTGCACACCCAAGAAAAGCAAAAAGTTTTTTCCCTACTTCCCACCAGCCGGCAGGTGCCCACCCAATACCGGGGAAGACGGGCTCAGCTCACGTAATGGTTGCTTGGGAACACAAACGTCATAGCCACGAAGGTCCCTCCCTCCTCTTCGCCCTGACCTTGCTGTTCCCTCTTTTGTTTCTCGCTCTTTTTCTCCCTGCCCTTTCTTTAATACATTTCCCCAGAGGTACCACCAGCCTGGCTGAGGGGCTCAGCCATGCCCCGCGGTGGGTCCGTTGCAGAGCTGTCAGCCCCTGTTCTCTTCCCACCGACACCACCCCTGCAGCCCCCCACTGCCCAGGCCTTGCCACGGACACCCAGCACAGTTACATACTGTACCCAACGCGTCCACGAGGAGTGGAGAAGGGGCACCGGCCTAAGGGGCAAGGGCAGCTGCAGGCACCAGCTTCCATCAGCGGGGCAGCTGGAGCTGGGCTTGCCCACAGGCACTGCCCGCCTTGCCCTGCGCACAGTCACGTCGCAGCTTCCTACGCTTAAGAGCTCAGTTTGAAAAGGTGGCATATTCTTTTTCTGTATGCATTTCTGACAGAGGGTTGTGGGCTTTATTTTGTTTTGCCTTTTTCTTTTTTTTCTGGGCCTGGTGCTATTTCACAGTAACTTCTACTTTCTAAGGCTCTTTTTACCTCCTGTCCCTTCCTTTACTTGCCTGCTTAAGACCTACACTTTTTAAAATGTCACACTTAAACTGACGTTCTTTCAACATGATTTTAAATAAATTGGTGTCATCTATAACCATATTATGTGATTCACTTCTTTTAAAGACATAGGGCATTGGCTGGTTGGTTTTTTGTTTTGGTGTCCCCTCCCCGTTTCAGAACGTTTCAGGAGGTTGTGCGCCCATGTGCAAGTGTGTGTTGGGGCAAGGGACAGAAGGAGACATGGACAAACAGTGAGAAATATCATTGTGAGGATTTTAATAAATAAAAAATAAAAAATAAATGAAGACACCTCTGTCTGGTAGCAAAGTTTTCATCTAAACTGCCATAGACCAGAACAGAGACTTTTATGATCGTGAAAGGCTGTGTTGTATTTTTTTCTGAAACTGTCATACATGAAAAGATAAGCAAGAAGGAATGAAAACATCAAGACAGGCAATTTGTCTTTCCATCCCTCCATTATTTATATTTCAACCACTGAATTTGGATCTCCAAGTCAGCGGTACCGTGCCTGCATCCAGGAGGCAGGAACGCAGGTCTCTTCTCATGTTGGATGGTATTGTGTGGATATTTCAAAAGATTAAATGTAATAGAAGATCAGCCAGCTGAGGCTTTTCCTTACAGTATAACCTCCCCATGGATACATCCCCTGCAAACACTCCCCACTTTTGTTGAAAACCCTGCTCTCGAAGATAGTTAAGGAGCATAATAACTTTGAACTATGTATGTCAATATGTAAGTTGCTAGCATTCCCTGTATCAAGTAAGGTATGATTATTTTGGTAGCATCAAGCTAATTTTCCTTCTTCTTGTTAAAATAACACTTGACAAAATAAAGGTTTTAAGACAACATTGCTTTCATTAAAAAATGGAACTGCCCCATCTTTTTTCCCTTGTTTTCTTGCTTAAAAAGTAAAAGCCTTTTTTTCTGACAGCAGCAATGTATTTTCATGCTATTTCTGCATGCAGAAAGACTTAACTCCAGTGGGCCACAGCAAAATGAGGGTCCAGGAATCACAGAATCACAGAATCATTAAGGTTGGAGAAGACCTTCAAGATCATCAAGTCCAACAATCAACCCAACACCACCATGCCCACTAAACCGTGTCCTGAAGTGCCACATCCACATGTTTTTTGAACACTTCCAGTGATGGTGACTCCACCACCTCCCCGGAAAGCCTGTTCTAATGTTTGACCACTCTTTCAGTAAAGAATTTTTTCCTAATATCCAATCTAAACCTCCCCTGGCACAACTTGAGGCCATGTCATAACCTAAAGGGTTACCCGCCCATGGGAAGTGGTGAATGAATTCCTAGTTTTGCTTCGCTTCTGTGTGTGGCTGTTGCTTTCCCTGTTAAACTGTCTTTATCTCAACCCATGAGTTTTCTCACTTTTACCCTTCTGATTCTCTCCCCTGTCCCATTGCGGGGGGGTGAGCGAGTGGCTGTGTGGGGCTTAGATGCCAGCTGGGGTTAAACCATAACAGTAATTTTCCTTTTATAAGCAGGTTGCCTTTAGGGTTGTTCCTATCAAAACCTGCATTTCTGAGAGAAGTCTGAGACCTGCAGTGTCATTTGGTATGACCAGCTCTAAACCTTGAAGCTGGTTGTGAAGCCTCCCCAAGAAATTTTTGCAGGTTTGTCTCTGAAAAATTGTCTCTTGAAAAACAGTTTCCCAGGTTCAGACCCGAGCTGGGACAGCACGAGGGGGAGAGACACCGATTTCCAGAGTTGTACTCTAGTAGCCTGGCTCCCATGCTAGGACATCCAACACCTAGATTTTCTTTATTGTTTCTTAAACATTGTTTTTGGTTTAAAAACCTGAACCCAGATGTGGCTTCCCTCACCATAGTAATATGTTTTTATATATGTATGAGTGAAAAAACCCTGCTGAGTTCTTGGTTTGCATTTCATGTCTTGTATACAGTGTGTACTTCAGGCTGGGCAGAAAATAACAAGCATCACGCAGGAACCTCCCTTGGCACTCAGCAACTTAAAAAAACACTGAAGTGTAACACAGTGAATAAACATTGGCCTGACCACGATCGTTCTCCGATTTATGATGCCTACTGCCTTCAAGCTTCAGCTTTATTTGGGATATCGTTACCAATTCCAAAATCTTGCAGAGAAGCTTCTTCATAAGTACTCAGGTTTTTAACATCTGCATATTGCATGTTGCAAAAATCATCATGATCTGCAAGTAATTTGCAAGAGTTTTCAAGGCTGCATGCACATGTATGTGATGGAAAACCAGCTGGTAGTCCTGAATTTTCATAATGTGCTCACAGCACAGCTGCTAGCAGAAACCATGTAAATATCGACCTTAATGTGAAGTTCTGTGTCTGTCTTCCCATGATTTTCTGTTTCTCATTTTAGGATTTTCCTTTCTGTCATTTTGTTTTTGCTGATTAACTGCAATAACCACAGGCACTCTCTGCCTATCATTAACATGATCATTAGGATTTTTAGTATGTATGTCCACAGATAGACACAAATGAGAATATCATATATTCTTGCCTGGTTGTGAAACATACTTTTGATAGCATGCCTCAAAACTCCAAGTCTTAAGTGAAGCAAAGCAACCCTCTCACTATTTCATCCCGTACATTTTCCTAGACTGGCTCTCTGGAGAAGAAAGAAGATATTATTGAAGGTCAGAGATGGGCAACTGGTGCCGCAAGAAGACTACAGCCCTGGTCGGCATACCCGGGGACATGCACGACAGTTACGTTGCAGGTAGGATATAATGGCAGGGCTATCAGCCACATGTCTTGCTGCTGTCAGGTAGAAGGCAAACACTGAGCAATCCCACTTCAAACAAAACCAGGACAACGGATGCCTACAGGCCACAAACAGACCACCTGGAGTATCTCAGCATGCGTGCTCATGCTGTGCCGGTCTGAACGACAAGCCTGGACGCAACCACCAGGCATCAGGACCCTCTTGGTTTCACAAACAGTGCTTCATTTCAGGTCCCAGCTTCTGCCAAAGTGGTGCCAACCATGGTTGAAAAGATAAATTTGGTGCTGGTTACATAATCCACACCCAGACCTGCTTCCAGTGTGCCTGTCCTCCAGCAATCCTCCCTGGCACCCTCACCAGGAACCCCAGTTACAGGGCAGGATGCCACTGCAGGCAAGTGCTTTGGCCAATGTGAAGTAACTTCATCTCTGGAGTGAAAGCAGGCTCTTACAGGCAGCAAGATAGCCTACACTGGATTGGAATTACAGCGTGGTGCCTGGCAAAAAATAAACTATCAGCTAGGGGATTTTTCTTGTAATTTAATTTCTTCTGACTTTCACGGAACAGAGCTCTTTCACACGCTTTTGTCTTTACCTCTCTCATGTAAAGAGCTCACTGAGTAATCATATGGCTCCACTGTAGCTGCATAACTCTGGATGTGCCCTGAGTCAGAAGAAACATACAGCTCCTCTCACTGAAGAGGTAGTTATCAAGTTTGCATTCAGCAGCTCCTGCAAACAAAAGTTGGTTTAATTAACAGGAATCACACTAGTGCCTCTTCCTAGTCTGAATACTCCTGGAAGAGTTAGTCACATCATAGCAAATGTTGCCCTGAAGACAAAATATTCTAACACACACTAAGCGCAAACAGATGGAAGCAGTCAGATGTTAACAACTAAGAACCAAGACAGAGCATTTTCCATATAACATCCAGGTTTAAGGTTAACATGAAGAACAACTCCAATGCAGGTACTGCTCCACAATCTCAAACCAGGCAACCGTGCTCAGAATCACTGATTTTTTAACAAATTCAACACAGTCTTATCTTGACTGTCTTGATGTTACTCTACTACACTGGTGGGCTCTTCCAGGTCCTATTCTGACATATCAAATTCTCCCTGGGCACGGCACTGAAAGGCTCTAGATGTCATTCCAGGAGGGAATGTATCTCACAGAGCAAACATGCATTGTGTTATTAATGAAGAAATAGGGAAAGAATAAGTCTGTAGTGACTGGCAGAAAGCCGGAAGGAAGGCACAGCATGGGTCTCATGGCAGGGCTTGGTCTTCTGCTGTCATCTTAATATCACCCAGCATATGAACAAGATTCCTGATAAGCACATCCAGCACCTTTTGAAGGTAATGGATGTAGGCAAGGGTCATCCTATAGCAGCAAGAAGACACAGTAGCTTCTTCCTCTGCCATGAACATTTCAATTTCTTTAATCCTACTTGTGCTCTCCACTTCCTCTTTAACAGTTCTTTTGCTCTTAAATGCTGGATGCTGACCTCTTTACTTCTACCAAAACTGCTCCCAGAAGAAAAACTTGGAATTTAGAGTCTGGACAGAAATCATTCCTTGGCAAATCTGCACCGATTTAAATTTTAATCTAACCAGGATTATAAATATTTCATAACATGCCTTGTTGGTAGTGTTGCTGCTCGAACCTAGCACTGTTAAACACTGCTTCCTCACGCCATAGGTCTGTTGTAAACCTCCTAAAGTGAGAAGTAGTTACTGTAAGTAAGTAAGTGAAGCAGAGGGTGAAGAAAGGAAGGACAGGGTGAAGTGAGTTGGTTTGGTTGTAAGAGATTTTCATATAGACCAAGTTAATCCATACATGATAAAAAGACAATTTTCCCATTTACTATTTTTTTTTTTAATTTATACTTTTAGATGGAAATTCACACTCAAGGTTGAACAGAGATACTTGGAAAGGAGTGGTTTCTGTGAATGCAATGTACAGGGTGATAAAGCAGGCCACGCTTAGGGGCATCCTTCAGGAAGCTGGTCAGCTGCTGGGAACATGGAGATACAAGGGGCTGTGCACAGGCTGGGGCACTCCCCATGCACGCTGCCGTGTCTGATGAGATGGCAGCTGTAAATACCGTGGTAGAGGCATTTTCAGTACACAGAAAGAAATCTTTAACACAGGACACCTCAAAAGCATCCAGCACCGCTACGTAAAACAGCAGCAGGAGATAAGAGTTTTCAGCTTTAGTAACACCCAGCCACTGACTTGCCAGTGAAAGCTAAGCCTCCCCACTCACACTTCACAATCTGCAAGCTCACACTTTCTTAAAAGCTCAGGAACAAGTCTGGGATGAACTTTAAATTTTGCCTCCAACAGGAATAGAAAAGAAAGCAGCGGTGGGTAAGAGATGTTTATCAAACACAGGAGGGAAATAAGAAGGAAGATCTGTGAGTTCATAGAATCATAGAATCATCAAGTTTGGGTTGGAAGGAACCTTTAAAGGTCATCTAGTCCAGTCCCCCTGCAATGAGCAGGGACTAATTCTAACAGCCCTGTGAGACTCTCCTCTTAGGACAAGATGAAACACAGTCTGTATTTCCTACTTGGAAACTCACCAAATGTTAAAACTTTCTTCCAAAATTTTACCTGAACATAAGATTTCCCTCCTGGGACAGCTGGAGTCCAGAAATTTTTGTTTCAGCTTTAAAGGAGACTATATGGGATGCAGGATCTACAGATACATGTCTTCCTTACTAAGATCCAACACTTCAAGACCTTATTGCCTTATCTGATATGATACGGTATTTCACATGCCAATTGCACCCATGTCAGATTGACTCTAGAAGCACAGAAGCATGCAGAAGAAAACACCGTGGTTGTGCCTTCCACACTGCATTTCTTCAACTGCTGCTTGCTGGTTGCTAACCTACAGCTCAACCACAAGGCAGAGTTTACAACTCACAAACCAACAATCACCAAGCTCAATTTTAAAGAGGCTATAAAACCAGCTGCACAGTACAGCAAGATTTTGGTAATGATTTTCTGAACAATTATTCACAACTGAGATATATTCCATCACTTACAGCAACAAAGGCTAGGTCAGATGCCATCCCAGCATTGGACCATGAAGAAGGGACAGTAATGTTGCAATAAGGGATCGTACCAACTATACTTCTAACAGGAGCAGCATAGTCATAGCGGATAAGACGTGACAGCATTCTCTGACTCCAGTGTGTCAATTGGCCTGAAAAAACAGGCATTTGTTGTCAGTCCCAAATGATTTAATGTCACTTTGTGTAAGTCCAGTCATGGACTATACTAGGGATGTTTCCTGGCCATTTTTGCTTTCCCAGTATGTTTTGTACATGACTCATATTCAAAAGTCCTGGGATTACCAACAAGATATATGAAATCCAGATATTTTGCTGAGTATTGAATAACTACATTACATTCCACAGGCTTGCTCATACCATGCAAAATAAGAGAGCGTTACTGTATTTTTCGTGATATAGTACTCAAGACACTGTTGCTAAAAGTCAGTGATGGCAGCTCAGGTTAGCTTGCTACATATGCATATGAGATTCTTGGGAATGAGTTTTGCAGAAGACAACGGCAAGAAAAAGAGGAATGAAAATAAAAATCCAAGGGCAAAATTAGGGGCAAAAAATGCCCAAAGGGAAATACAGCATCCTGCACATAAATAATTTCCACAAGAGTTGGAATTTGAGATAATTTTTTATAATCCTAAACAATATACAATAAGAAAACCAAGACAGAATTCATTAACATTTGGGAAAAAATTACGGGATAGCAAGCTTTAAGCCACAAAAGACTCAAACATTTTCATGAACATCACCAAGTTATCCATTTAATATTTTGCATATGAATTATCAGTTTCATACACTGAGTAGAAACCTACTAATGGCCCAAAGGATTGGTTAGAAAAGGGCCCCACTGAATCAGCATGAATGTGAGATAACATAGAAAGAGGAACAGAAGTATCTCAATTCTTCCAGCAGTTCAGAAGTGTCAGGCTTCATACAGATACTACTGTTACCTGAAATGTATGAATCAACCACTTATGGAGTTGTTTTTAAAGGTATTCGGATTCACACTTGCACCTAAACAAAACCAGATGTACAGTCAGGTCCTCTTCGTGCATCACAGCATTAATTCTTAATTTTAAGGCAGTCGACCGGAGGGCAGATGCGGCAAGACCAGTCAGTCGTGCCGTAAAACCGACTGCAGCAGCTGTGAGGAAATGAGGGTAAACACTGCAGCCTGTGGGATAGGTTTGGATTTTGCCACATTGCTGCCTGTTTCTTATGTCAGAAAACATGCTGGCATCCTTTATGAACCTGCGTGAAGTAAAGGCACCCGTAACCCTGTAACAAGGATTTTTTTGACATCCATTGCCCTGACAGCAAGGGCTGCTCCAGCACAGACAAAGAAAGAGCCAAATATGCAGGGTGAAAATAAAAAATACGCAAAGTAAAACAGATCTAAAGTACTGGTGAAAAATTTGAGATAAGTTTGCAAGGTGAACGAGCTTGTAACTTCTGAGCTCGGGCTGTAACATGCTCTGTGTGAAGCTATGCTGACATGGGAACAGAAGAGCAACACTTCTCATGTAAAAAACCAAAGCTACAGGAGTAAAATGCCCCATGTGGAAGTGGGCAAGTGGGGGCTGTTTAAAAACAAGGCAAGAGGAAAACCCCAGGCCACATCCTCCTTTTGTCACAGATAGAAAGACATGATAAAACATTCTATAAATACGAGGCTAATTAATGAGAAAAAATTAGCACTTTTATGTGTCTTGGATAGTTTGGGGGAGGGTAGGTTGGGGTTTTTTTTTGAATTTTCACTATTTCGTGCTGGTGCAGTACATGCTATACAAACCGCGAGCTGCAGGAGGTAGCATAAACGCGTGCACTCTCATATCCTCATGACTAAACCACAACCCTCACCAAAAAGCAATTCTGTGAGAACAGAGGAGCAAGTAAGAGCACTGCAGTCTCTCTCTGCTGTGTGTTTAAATGGAAAACTCTTGCTACATGCCCACTGTAGCAGGAAAAAAGATTTATGGAGGCCTAGAGAGTTCAAAAAGACTCTTAAAAAGCTAATGGCTCAGCTGTGGTTTCAGGAAATTCCAAGGACGGTGAAGCCAAACCGCACCATGAATATTTGGTATCCATCCATCCTGCCTGTCCTTTTTGGACCATAACCTTTTTTTCCTCTCTGTCTGCGCTGGGCAAAACTTCCTCATCCTTAGGAGAGCTGCTGGTGCTAATTCAGTCGCTCACTGAAAAGATGATCAAATGGCTGAAGAAGGCAGGTATCCGAGAGAAACCTTTGTAATGAAAGACATGCTACATCTACATTTGAGAAGGACAGTGAAACAATCCACTCTTTTCCAGTCTCCAATCCTGTATAAGCAGGTGCGTTGAGTGCTAGTCAAATAAAGACTCAGCTGCCTACGATTTACGTGCCGTGGTGCCAAACTGCTCCTTCCTTGCCCTGTCAGGAGCGAGGCCGGGCACGCTCACGCTCAGATGAGCAGCGGTGAGGCGAACAGCCGCCGCTGACCCTAACGCTCGCTGCCTCTCAGCAGCAGGCGCAGGGTCTCACTCTCATGGCTTCAAAATATACAGGAGACGACAATGCAACAGCTGTGCTGGTTCTCTGCATTTGTTCCAGATGGAGGAATTCTTTTGTGTTCTAAAAAAAGCTTCCAGACTTACACCCCAAGCCTAGGGCATCACCACGGGGAAAGTAAAAAGCTCGTTTCAAAGAAACAGTAAACTCGTGCTTTTGGTGACGGCAAAAGTATTGCAAATCGGAGAGGTAAAGCCCAGGTGTAAAGTTCATTCTGCCAGTTCTGCAGGACTTGTGGCTCCCCTGCTTCACACTAAGTCAGCAGGGAGTGACTGAATTATGCAGATGGCCCTGCCATCTTGGAGAAAATTTCAACGTAGTAATAAAAAGTCAACATTTTTCATGGGAACAAGATATTAGAATTAAACAAATAAAGCAGTCTTTCATTGAAACCCCAGGCTTCTCCACAATACAACTGTGAAAAATTTTCACCAAGCCCTCAGCGGTTTCACTAAGCAGGAATTAATGCATGAGTCTACACTAAAAATTTAGACCCGTGCATGAATGGAGACTGCCATGTGGAAAAGACTTCTATATAGGCTACTTTGATTAGCATGAAGTGTAGTTAAACTAGGGTAACTCCACATGTATAATTCCTTTTGTGCCACTATAAAACTTAATCTGATTTAGATTCAGTCACTTCCAAACTAACCTGGGGAAAAGGCAGTCAAACCAGAATAAGAATACTCACCTTGAGTATCAAACCACTTTATTGAAAGGGAATTAGACCATATCACATATCAGAAAAATGTCTTTCTGTGGACAAATTCATAAGCAGGGTCTTGGCACAGATTTGTTCTCGGTGGAAACTTAAAGCACATCTTTTATTAGAGGCTGTGAGGTGCTCAGCATCCTGAGTTCCCACGGATTCCCTTGATCAGAGCTTTGGTAACAGGAACAGAATATGAGGATTTGTGTAAACCAGAACATTGCTTTCTGCGGTGTAACAAGATAGGGAGCTTTGAGAACAGTGATGCATTTGTCACATTTATCTCTCCGTTTAACAAAGCTCCCTGTGAACCACTGTACATTATTCATCAGGTCTGCAGCAGCACTATGGATGCTGTTCACACTTCTGAGATTGTGTTATGTATCTGAAACACACCCACCTTTCATTGGCAAGACCTTTGAGAATACCCCATTCTTGGGTGGGAGGTCTGAACCAAGCAAACGTTTCTCTTAATGAATAGTTTATTTACCAAAAAAATAACATCAGCTGACTGGTAACTAAATTTGACCTAAATTTACTAGGTAGCTTTGAACCTGCTTTCAAATGAGGGAGAGAGAAGAGGATGTTGTTATGCACACCTGCTTTAGCATTTGGAAAAAAAAGATGTTTCAATTCTTCAAGCTAGATTTACACCAACAGTGGTTATGGACATTAAGGTGCTGATTAGCCAACACCATAAGAAAAGTCAGAAAGCTAACTAAGCACTCTTTAATGGAGTTTCCAACGTGCTGGTATATAGTGGTTATATATATCCTGTATGAACTAACATTACATTTATTTCTGGATGGAAACATAGTTCCTTACAAAGCGTAAGTGATAGAGGAAAAACAACCATTCCATTCACGTTAGTTTGCATCCATTCACGTTAGTTTGCATTTAAAAGAGAAAACTTCTTAACATTGTCTTTGGAAGAAGACCAATAAATTTTGATGGAAACAAGAATCTAAGCTCCTTTTTACAGCTGTATATGTTTAATATCTAAACTGATGATTGAAGACTTCCTTCAGAGTAAATATTCCCCTTTAGAATAGCTTTTTAGAATTTTAGCTAGAACAGCATCATTTAGCTTTTTTCACAACATGGATTTTCAGCCTTCCATCCTACATGGCTAACACACCTCATTTTGGCCTTGTAGGATGTGCAGGCCTGCAACTTGTTCCAAAATTATCAGGGATTCAACTACATGAAAGAGTGAAACCTAATGAAGATAACTGACTGCAATTAGCCTTTTCTGAGTTGGTATGCCCTTCAACTTCAAACACATACAAAGGTCATGCTAATTGGAGGGATACTGGGTGAACTTTTAATCCATTATTCACACAGAACAGTAAAAATATTCCTTTAATGTGCATTTATACTTTTTTTTCACAAGAACTTTTATTGCTCAAAGAGCCAAAATAATTAAAGGAAGAAAAAATTATGGCACTGTCAATTCAGAAACCAGAAACAGTAAAAGACAGATGAGAAAACTTGTTCCACAGACTGATTCTGCTTATTTTGAAATAAAGGAAAAATGTTCACCACCTCAAGTGCCTGTGATTTTTTAAAAAGTTTGCATGTTCATTAAAATCAATGACCAAATATTTTCAGTTAAGCTTTGTGCAGCTTATATTATAAAATATCATATTGAACAAGAAAAATAAAACCACTTTTTTTTAAGGAGACATGCCCCTGTTCCAGGCAGACACTGAAGACATACAGGTGTATTTCCACCATGACCCTCGGCTGTCCTAGGACAAGTCTTAGCACAGGTACTACTAACTTTTCTGCAATAGCACTGGCACAGCCAGAGCCTGCTCATAACCTGAATAGTCAAATCATGTGCACTCACATAAATCACCAGTGCAACAACCCTAATCACTGAAATCTTTAGTGGAAACAAGTCCGGAACTCACATTAAAATGTATCCACTGATCACTGCATGGCATATAAATGGCTTACAAGAACACTACATACGTAAAATTTCTCACACTATTATTTTAAGCTGAATCTTGAGTTCATATTCAGCAGCTACTGGGCACAAATTCATATCCTCCATGTGATTACCAAAGTTATCTGTGTTGTTTATATTTGAGACCTTGAAGTAGCTCCGTTATCGTCACAGTATTCACAAAATGCTACATACTGTCACTCTTGTCATAGGGTAGCTAAGAAGGTTATGTCCAATATCCAGATCCTCACTGTAGAAATCTTGCAGCAAACGTGTCACCACAGAGATAAACACAGTCTACAGTATATTCTCACCATAATCACACAATGCTGTCACTACGCATGCTTATTGTCATCATACATTGTTTTTACTGTAGATCATCCTTTCTTATTTGGTGTGCTCTTAACATTCCCACACTGTTTTCACAGTAGCTGTTATAACCATGGACAGATGCCCCCCCAAAAACCAAAATAATTAACACAGCAATTAGCAACTCAAATGAGAAGCACATGAACAAATGACCTGCTCTGCTCAAAGGAATAATTGGTTAAGGAACATCCCTGAGAACTTCATGTCTGTAAGGACTTTCTCCTGAAACGAGGATGAGATAATACGCCCTCTGTCTTGGACTACTGACTTGGCCCCACAGCTACTAGATACACAAATGAAGATGTATTACATTAATGTAACAAATTCTACATCCACAGATATGCAGGGGTTTTTTTGTTGTGGTTTTTTGTTTTTTTTTTAAATACAGTACCCACTGTCCCGTGGGAAGCTAGAATATGAAGCACTGGAGAAATCTCAGGCATTTATTAAGCACTTAAAAGGCAAGAACACAACAGTCTTGAATAGGTCCTTAGAGAATGGACAGGAAACTATCCATTTGTATTGCCTACGCTGTACACTTTTTCCTATAGGGCTGTGCCCCATAGCATATTCCCCAGGACATCTCCTCTTTTGAATACTCAACTGATGCAGTTTCCTGGGACAGAAAGGATGGAGAGAGATTTCCAGAAACCTCCTCGTGGTGGGTTGACCTTGTCTGGATGCCACGAGCCCACCAATGCCGCTCTATCACTCCCCCTCCTCAAGTGGGCAGGGAAGAGGAAATATGACAAAAGGCTCGTGGGTCAAGATAGGGACAGGGAGAGATCACTCACCAATTATTGACATGGGCAAAACAAACTCAGCTTGCAGAAATTAATAATTTATTGTCAAATAAAAGTCAGCATAGGATAATGAGAAATAAAACCAAATCTTAAAACACTTTCCCCCCACCCCTCCCTTCTTCCCAGGCTCAGCTTCACTCCTGATTTTCTCTATCTCTTCCCCACAAGTGGCACAGGGGGACAGGGAATGGGAGTTGTGGTCAGTTCCTCACACGTTGTCTCTGCCGCTCCTTCCTCCTCAAGGGGAGGACTCCTCACACTCTTCCCCTGCTCCAGCATGGGATGCCTCCCACAGGAGACAGTCCTCCACAAACTTCTCCAACCTGGGTCCCTCCCACAGGGTGCAGTCCGTCAGGAACTGACTGCTCCAATGTAGGTCCCCTGCGGGATCACAAGTCCTGCCAGCAAACCTGCTCCAGCGTGGGCTCCTCTCTCCATGGGTCCACAGGTCCTGCTAGGAGCCTCCTCCAGTGCGGGCTTCCCATGGGGTCACAGCCTCCTTTGGGCATCCACCTGCTCTGGCGTGGGGTCCTCCACAGGCTGCAAGGTGGAGATCTGCCCCAGTGTGGGCTGCAGAGGCAACAGCTGGCCTCAGCATGGTCTTCACCACAGGCTGCCGGGGAATCTCTGCTCCAGCACCTGGAGCACCTCCTCCCCCTCCTTCTTCACTGACCTTGCTGCCTGCAGAGCTGTTTCACGTATTCTCACTCCTCTCTTCGGCTGCTCTTGCACAGTATTTTTTACCCTTTTAAAAATATGTTATCACAGAGGTGCTACGAACATTGCTGATAGGCTCAGTTTTGGCCATCTTGGAGCTGGCTGGAACTGGCCCTCTATCAGCCATGGGGAAAGCTTCTGGCATCTTCTCACAGAAGCCACCCCTGCAGCCCACCCCCACAAAAAAAAATTTGCCACACAAACCTAATACACTCCTGTAACTCAAGTTTCTCATTACATTTTCTACAGCTTCCTAAACCCACTTTGCTCTCAAATCACCACTGGCAGAGTGGTATCAACAGGTTGATTTAATAATAATAATAACAACAATAATAAAAATAATAGTGTTAAAAGTTTGATGTTTCAGATGTGGAGGAGAGATCTGATATATATAATGCGTTTGAAAAATAAAGGGATCCCTCCCAACATACACACCTCATTCTGAGCTTGTAAAGTGTCTGGAAAGAGCAAACTCAGAGACTTCCCCATTACCAGCGTGTGAAAAGTCGTTCAGAGTATAGTGTATTCACTCACTAGACTGTGCACATCAACACCAGCAACATTAGCATAGAGTTCAGGCACCACTATCTCAGGCACCTGCAGTACTGCATGGTCATTGCTGGTTTTCATAGCTGTCTGTAGGGATCGCATCAGGTCTACTGGAGAAGGCCGGTTAGTTGCATTCCACTGCCAGCAGGACTTCATGATGCCATACCTATAAGATGGAGAAGTAAGGAGGCACTGGGAATGAAAAGCACCAAGACAAAGTTTTACTACCGTCAAGTAATCTCCTATTTAAAGTGTCTAGAGACCTCCTCTTTTTCTGCTTCATATGTGGTTGCAAATTTCAAAGGGTCATTGAAAGAACTTCTTGTTCTTTCAGTGACCCTTTGAAATTTGCAACCACATAATAATGCATGGGGACAAAGGCATGCAGTTGTTTGTGAGGATGTCAGCTGTGAGTACAGGAAAAGGGAAGAAGATTGTAATCCCTTTTGAAACAGCAACTGGGTTTCCTTATGGAAGAAAAAGCCGCTGAATATTAAAAGAAATTATGTCTTCACAAGACGAAATACAATGCCTTAGATCTTCCCTCTGGATGCTTTTTCATTTCAGGGAGAATCCCACAACTTAAGAGGAGAAAGATTACTCCAGGATAGTCCTCCATGTTGCAGGGAAGCAGTGGAGCAACACAATGCAAGGGCAGACATGGAAACAGAAACAAGCCATTTTCAAAAGAAGGAGCAGTTTTGGCAATCAAAATTTCATGCAGCAGAATCCAGTAAGGACATGTGGCAGACATGTGAGAACTAGTCTCCTCAGCTAACAGGTTACCGTTTTGTATAGTCTAGACTTAAGAGTTCTTCTTTAAGACCTAGTTTTGTATGTCTCACTTCCATTTAGCTCTGCAGATCTCAATTTTAATTATCCATAAAGCAAGTGGCTTACATGGCTTGCTGGCAGCTTGAGGGCTGCTTCATAATGTTCTGTCTCTGCAGGTATGATAAGATGTCAGAAGGTGGCACGTCAGGATATGGTGGAGCACCTGGAAAGGCAAGAGGTAATGGTTGCAGATAGCAGCTTCTGTATAAGAATGCCTTCCTTCCATACCAGAATCCATTTTTTTCCTACCACGATTCACACTGACAAAGTCTAAAAGGAATTGTCAAAACTTTGCAAGTTGGAAAAAATGGGATGCTTATTTACATGGTCCAACTTTACTTTACAAGGTCCAAATTCTGAAATTTGAGGGTTTGGGTCTTGTTAACTTGCTGCTTCCTTACATATTGTCTATTATCATTAACTCTTCTTACCTAATGTAATCATTTCATACAGTAGAATTCCAAAAGACCATCTGCAAGAAAAGAAAGCAAAGCAATGTTAAATTTCCATTCCAGCTAGCTAGCTTAAATACATATATGACTAGGCATGACCTGCAGAAATGAGAAGAGAAGGTATGAGCTATAAAGTGAAGCATTATGCTGAGAATAGATGTGCCTTACTGTGAACTTCAGGACACTACATGACACATAAAGGAGTGAAAGAGACAGGCCTTACAGACAGATGGACTTCTAGTCAAAAATTAAATCATACATGTCTGCCTTGATGCTGGGGGGTTTCTTCAGGAGCTGCTCTGGAGCTTGCCACTTGACTGGCACAATCTGTGTGACTGAGTTGGCACCATATGTGTGAGTTTCATAGGCCAGACCGAAACCACAGAGCTTAGCAGTGAAGTTGTGATGAAGGAGGACATTCCTGGCAGCAATGTCACCATGGAACAACTTCTTCTGTTCAAGGTAAGCCTGGAAAGTTGGAAAAGAAAGAGACCATGATAATTTTAAAATCATTTATATACATTTTCACTTAGTTTATGCCTGTCTTCCATGCTGTGGAATAGAGGTGTATGCGTGCCAAAATAATGCAAGCATATTTGGCTCAGTTTTAACAAAGCACATCCTCAGTGTTTAGGCCAAGACAACATAGGCCACTATACAGACTTGTGTTGCAATCACGCAGGAAAGGAAAAATGCAGCGAATGTGAGCAGACTTACCAGAGCTGCTGCAACTTGTTGTCCAACTTCATATACTTGCCTCTCAGTAAGGTCATAGGGAATGCCATCCATTGTCATTACATCCTAGAAACAAAAGAGCAGACCTTGGATCAAACAAATGCCCTAGCTGTAGGATACTAGGGAATGTTTCCTTCTAATCTAATAAATCTAATTTATCTGGTGGATACCCAGATAAAAGAAAGAGAGTAAGGTAAGCACACAATGTTTTTCCTGTGTTTTCCAGCCCCCAACTATTTTCAACTTAAGGACTTCCTGAGATGGTTATGGTTTCAACATGTTCAGTAACCTCTGAAAGGTTATGTTCCATGAATGTATTCACTCTTGTCTTGAACACATGTAAAGTTTTGAAATCCACAGAAGTCAGTGGCAAAAAATTCCTTTAGTCAACTCCCCACTTCAATGAAGAACCACCTCCATTTGTTTGCTTTGGACACAGCACTTACTGTCGTTATTTGGTACCACCTTATCCTGCTTCTGAACAAGACCATGAGCAATCTGTCTGTATCTATTGTTCCAGATGTAGGAGAATAATGGATTTATATAGTGACATGGCAGAATTTTTTTGCTATGCCTTTCTTAATAATACCTAATATTTGGTTTCTTTTTTGGCTTAAATTAACATTCTCATCAGACTGTATATTTTCATACCATCAGTCCCATGACTTCAGTCCTCATCAGCAATGGGCAGATATGAGGCCATCATTACATATATGAAGCTAGCATTGCTTTTCCACATGGGCATAATTTCATTTTTAAGTATACTGAATTTCACCTGTTATTTGTATTGGCCAGTCTCTCAACCTTGGAAGATCCTTCTGCAATTCCTCAAGGTCGTCTATGATTTATGGGTTGTACCTAAGGAACTTAAGAAGATATTCTATCATCACTTCTTTTGACTCACCTTCCGACATGTCCATAGAAATGTCAACAGGTCACCAAGAGACACGTCTTCCATGATCATATAAAGTGGGAGCTGGTCTACACAGCATCCAACCAGTTCAACCAGGTTCTCATGATGGCCAAGATTTTGATGGAATTTAATCCTCCCCAGGAAATCCATTACTTCCTGGGGACTAGCCGGGTCTGAAAGAATAAAAAAAAAAAAACACCAAAAAACCCCCCACACAAAAAAAACCCACACACACAACAAAAAAAACACAAATGGAAGCAGCAAAGAGCAGAGTGAGTAGCTTTTAAAATCAACATGAACAGCAATCTTCGTTAGTCCTACCAAGACACTCCAACCAAAACAGCACTGACTAGCTAACACGATACTGAACACAGCTTGTTCTTGCCCAGTAATGACTGCAAAGTTCTGCCCAGCATCATGTCTTTGATATAGAGACCTGTACCAAAGTGGATCCTGGCCATGTGCCTTACCTTGTAAGGCTTTCAATACTACAGTCTTAGTCTTCCCAAGGTTCCCAGTTCCCAATTGTGCTCTGTAGATGCTCCCATAGCGGCCATGTTTTATCAGCTGCAAGGTGCCTGGTGAGAGTGTCTCTCGTGATATCTCCAGTTCTTTCAGAGTCAAGGATGCAGAATTTAGCAGGCTCTCCACAGATGTCTCACTCAGCTGGATATAGTGGTTCTCTGTTGAGTCTGCTGATTCTTGTCATTCACTGACAAAAACAAGTACACATGATCCATAAAAGCAGACAGATGAACTCTTGTAGCAGGTGGCAATACCTGTCCTTCTATCCTCTTTGATTTTTACTCCATACTGTTTTGGAAATCAGGAAAAAGTAAGGAACTGTCATTGTATCTTACCCTGGCCCTTGAAGAGGTAAAGGAATTTATCTCCCACTCTATTTGATGAAAAGGCAGAATGAGTCTGGAGATGTCTACTATATTTAACTATGTAAACGTTCTAGATAAGACACATTTGTACTTGATTCCCATGTGCTTACCATTTTCTTTTATCACCAGCTACTAGTTGTTATGAAAGTGACATGCACTTTCATAACATATGTAGGTGTTCCCACAAAATTAACAAAATTAATCTTTGTTCTTAATTATTTCCCTTTACATAGGCTGAAGAGGCTTTTTCTTCTTACAATCACAAAATCAGTTCAGAACTGGATTTTCATTTCCACACAGCAACATGTGTTCGCAGTACCAACAAGCCTTTCCCTACCCCCTCACCAGTACCTGTTCTATTTCCTGTTGTCCCCACAGGAAGTGGGAGACAGTAGCTTGAAACTAAATTTCTTAAATGACAATATAGGAAATGGATTAGCTACATCAGATAACTACTGTAATTCATATTTACCCCAGTGAAAGTCTCCTTTGCAGTATCATCTAGAAAGCTGTTACATAAACACACTTTGCAGCTCTCAAGTGATGTTACCACAGTACGTTAATGAGCCTATATGGTATGCTGCTTTAGGTCTTCTCAGCTCTATCTACACTACAGATTTTATTACTGCTGGAAGTAGGGTAAATCAGGGTTCCCAGTTTTCCTGATGTTCACTGGATTGCTCAATACCACTCAGGCTCTTCATAAACGCTATTGCCTAACAGCTCAAGCGATGGGGAAATGGGATTGACTTCTGGCCACTGAAACCAACACTCTCTCCTCTGGTTGAAACACACATTTTTACCTTGGTGTCCCGATGACGATGATTGCTCCTGCTTTGCTCGCAAGCCTCGACAGTGGAGCCAAAGGATCACAGTTAGCAAGATGACAAAAAAACCCACAAGGAGAACTGGGACAACAATCACTTCAGTCTGATATTCACGCACAACTATCAGCAGAAAAAGAAAATGGGAAGCCAAGGAATAAGCAGCACTGCCTGATGCACATTGGTTCTGTATAACAAAGTAGTAATAACCTATTTCAGTAACTTTCAACCCCAAAGGCACGTGTATCTAACCTCTGCTCCTTGGAATAGCAACTGAACACTGTTAGTGCTGCCACTCTGTTTTACCCTGCTGAGTATCTAAACTGCATAAAACCACTGGGACTTCTGCACCTAAGGTCACTTATTTAGATGCTTTAACACAGAGGATAGGAATTGTAGCTCTGTGTAAGTATCATCCACCAGTGAAACAGAGCCGGCCCTGGCAAAGGGATAGGAGGGAAATAGGAAGGGCTGGATACTGCTGTGCCATCACAAATACACATGCAAGTATAGGTTCAGCTCCTTCTATTAAAATTATAGGGAGCATTTAAAGATAACAGGGTGTTGTCTCCTGGTTTGGATGTGACCAGAGGACACTGCAATTAACAAGGATGCTGCAGGTAACTAACTCTCTTAGGTTCCCAGATTTGGAGGCGGTGCTATTTTTGCATAGGGCAAGACCACACTTCAGTTCCCAAAGATGACAGAAAGTCATGAAATCAAAATCTCCCAAGACTGGTCCTTAGGGAATCTTTAATGACTATATTATGTCTCATTCAAAGTAGATATACTCTCAAATGGCTTAAAATTATATGAGATGAATCTCACCACAAAGGCTGCATCATCTTGAAAGTTTCTACCCTGAGACACAATGCAGGGAGAGCTCAGTCAAATCCTTCTGTGTGGACTAGGATGAAGATGGAGGAAGGGAAAGGGCTTGCCCCACTTTTTAGCAAAGCTGGCCTTCTTGCTCAGCATGTGAAAGCTTATTACTTAAGTATCACAGATATATGAATCCGTAAATCTTACCACATAGTTTGTCATTGTTGTTGCATTCCAGTAGCATGCGTGTGAATCTTTTTACATCCCCTGCCATGTTCAATGACAAGCAAGTGGGTCTCCAACCTGTCCTCTGCACAGACACAAAGAATATTAATTAAATTTATCAGGAGGAAGGATGATTTATGAAGCAACAAGTGAGCTGAATATGGAGCTTTCTACCCCTTATGATCAGTGGTTGCGTGAAGCAGCAGCACTGGGACTTTGAGGCTTACAGATATCTACTATCAAATCCTATGAATTGTACACTGCATGACCAGACAGAATTCAAGATTAAGCTTGTTCTACAGTGCTCCACAACCACTTGGGTACTCCTAGGCCTAAAGGCTGGCATACGTACAAAAACGTACAGCCATGAACTTAATTATATCTAAAGAGTAGCTAATAACAGCTAATACACTTCTAGCTAACACACTTCCTAAACGCCAGAACGGCTCAACCTATTATCTTCTGGTCCATTAACAGATCAGCAGCATGCATACAAAATGTCATTCCTGACTACAGCCCCTGCCACAGCTAGTACTATTGCGCCACAAAGACAAGGAGAAAAAAAGTCTTGTCATTAGGGTTCTCTGGTACTGACTCCTTAACATTGTCAGGTTTGTAATTAATCTGAAGCACAATATCTGTAACTATTCTGCATTTGTAGTTGAAAATCCAGAGCCTGTGCAAGAGTGCACCTTTCCAGCTGTAATTTCAGCTATCACTAATCCCTTAGCATGTGCAATCATACACCTACAAAACCTTCTGATTGTGTAAGTGCATTTGTCATGTACAACCCTGCTCAGATAGGGCTAGATTCACCAGCGTTTGCCAGTGTCTTTATGTTCAACACATCCCTGATGTAGAACTTCAGCTGTTCTGCACCACAGGGGGAGATTACCCCTGTAGAAATTTGTATTTCAATTCAAGTTGGTGTATGTCTTTTTGTTTATTCTCTGGAACAAGTACTTTAGAAGATGCCCCACTGCTACACTAAGTCTACTATCTTTACTAAGGACTGAAGTCATAAGATAGGAATAGGCTCTGTGGTGCTGCAACGATTTACATCAGCAGACAACCTGGACTACTATTTCTAAATTCTAAAAATCAGTGTGGTGAATAGTGATGACTGACAGAGAGGCAAGGCATGCACATTTAGCCACCGTTTTCTTAAAATCATTGCCAAAAATTTAAGACTTAACACCTTCACAAACACTATCATCTAGAACATTTTATAGGCATTGGGACTTTTACCCTGTAAGTACTTACTTTATTTTCAGCTATGAGTTCAAGGCAATTAACCTCGATGGCAAGTGTTAATAATAGTATGTGGCATTCTTACTGACATTAATATGGTTTTATGGAAGTTGGTGATAGATGAAACATTAAACAGAGTTTGTTCTCATGCTTAAAATTAACGGGTGCAATTATGCTTTATCAGTTGCACAACAGAGGCAGCAGAAAAAGGAAAATAGAATATGTCTGCACTTTAAGATATCACAGAAAGTCTGTTTAATTTTTTATTTCCTTTGATTCTTAATATGCTAGCAAATTCACCTGGTTTCGGGGTGTGGTTACAACATGAATTCAGTCAAAGGAGCAATAATACAGCAGTAACACCAAGTTTTTCAGGTACACTCTGAAGGCAAGCACACTTAAGTCAACCTACCTTGGCTATGACACACACACACACTTACACACAAATACACAGGTATCGCCATAAAAGGAACAGTCCTAGCTTCTTTCACACTCAGGTGCACACAGATATGAAAGACACATATGAACAGACATGATGGCATCACAGGAAAATAGACTTTAGGACCATTAGCTAGCAATCATGTTGTATAATCTGAATCATAAACAGTCCAAGCTCCATCTTAACACTAGCTAATGGCTTTGTTTTGTATAGATGCTCACTAGAAATGCACACGCACATTTAAACAATACGCATGCACAGGCACATATAAGCACATGCATACCAACTTGCACTTACCGCAGAAACACGCTCATACAGTGCAAAGATCCATGGAAAAACCCTTTGACTCAGCAACCATGTCTACACGGGTCCCCTTTCGCTAAAGAAGATTGCTACCTACTCCCTTTATGCACCTCCTATCAGCGATGGCAGTGGGTGGCACCCATGTTTTCTAGCCATACTCAGGGCAAAACTATGGGATCCAGAAATAAGCCCATTGGCAGCCATTGGTGCTTTATTTGCACTGGCACTCCCATTTGTTGCTGTTGCTTACGGAGCTGCACAGGTGTTGCCACTGGAAAAGTTTGATTAGACAAGTCCATTTACACTGTATGCGTCTATCCTCTTGCAAAACTCAGGAAGCAGGAAAAGAATTTGCACTTAGTAAGATAATTCTGAAGTCCTTTCAGTGCTACTTTCCAGACCAAGACCAAATCAATTCTCATACTAAGCTGTTTCTGCACCTTAGCTGTCTAACAGTAACATTATTGCAGTTCCTACATTTCCATCCTCAAAAGACGAGTGGCAACTCAGAAATCCACAGATCTCACGTTATACATTTAATAAATATTTTTTGCAGCATACCAATAGGGGACACATGGAGATTATGTGGAACTGACATCTTCAATGTACAGGTGCATACTCACCACATAGCAGAAAGCATATCGGCAGTGCTCAACTACTTATTTTATTAGAGACAGTTTTCTAGTACCAAGCCAGGATAAGGGGGACAAAAATACCTTAAGAGGTTCAAAACTTGTACCTCACTGATACTCTGACTTTCCTTGTCTGTGTGTTATGTTGCACCAAGAACAGTGCTTCCTAGATCACGAGCACAGGAGAACGTATCCTGTATTACTTCAATTCAGAATTTGCATTAGACAATTTGTGCAGTCACAAGTAAATGTCAGTCTAGTTATTATTCGACTTTTTTTATTAGTCTTTTACATGCATTGAAATCCACTCACTTGAATTCATTTCTCTTTATTGTTTACTTTCAAAAATGTATTTGCTTCAACAGTCTGCTCTCCTTCCCTGGACCTATCTAATCTTTCAGATTATTCTGATTTCCTCCTCCTTCAGTTGAAACTCATTATTTTTACTGTTTACACAAAATCTGGAACTTTCTTTTTTCTCTCATACATGCATATTTTTTCATCAGGTTTTATTGTGCAGCACTTCAAAGTGACTTAGCACGTTATTTAAGAAATCTAGTTGGCAGTACAATAAAAAATCAGACATGATAGGTAATGAGCACAGTACTAAGCCACTCTTTCTTCAGAACGCCAAGGCCCAAGGTAAGGGTGATATGTTCCAGCTCAGTTTCAGACTCCAGAGCCTTCCTGAAAGACACTTTCCCTTTGATAACAGGGACCAGAAAGCAAATGAGCTTTTCTAGAACAAGGCTCAATACAATGGACTGAGTGGGAGCAACATGGGGCTGTGAAGGTCTTTGTGAATGAGGTTTGAAAAGGTATTTTTTCCCCTGACTAGAGCTCAGGAAGGAGCAGGGTTTCCACTAAACAGATATGGAGAAATGTGGGAGCTTTTGCTGGGGCAGAGGGAAATTAATATGTATCAATGCAGATACGGTGGCCTAGCGGGCAATGCTCAATGTATTATTAACAATGTTCAGCTACTACACAGCTCCAAGCAGACTGCAACAATGATGGCAGTCAAACCTTTCTCTGACTAATACCTGAATCCAAAGCCTCATGTCAAAGGTAAGTATACAACGAAGACCACGGTACCTAGAAATAGCAGAAGTGGCTGCTCTTCGACAATGACAGATACAAGACAAAACCTTAGCAGAAGGTAACCTACAGTCAACACCATTTGCAAACTGCTACCAGCAGACTACTTGGTGAACTGCACGTGGCGCAGCAATTTCGCAGCCTGGCAACAGTCCCAGGTTAATTAGCCCCCATATCTGCCCTACACTGACATTGCTCTTCTGTGCACATTTGCCAACAGGATGAACACTGGGGAAAAAGGTGGTGTTTTGTTTCCAGCCATGTTTGTCTGCCAAGCTGGTCTGCTGCTCTGGCAATTTAGACAAAGCACAGAGGGCAACACAGGGACAGGAGTAAGTAGGTAAACGATGGCAGATGTGGGGGCTGCTTAAACTAGTTCAGGAAGCTGTAATACTGAATGTGAATATGGTTTTGTGAATGCAGCTGAGCTGAATTAAGTGCTTACCAATGCAGAAAGAAGGGGGTATCTCTTTTCTCTCTGCTCTCTTTCACTCCTTGTTTCACTCCCAGATGTGCAACTGATCACATGGTAAACTGATTCAGACCACTAAGCCAGCATGAAAAATTAACTTTTCTTTTGCCATGTTCATCTCCTGACATTTTAAGTGACTAGTATTAGTTCACCAAGCAATTTAACAAGTGCCAGCGCAGGCTCAAGGAAGTGGCAGGAGCACACATCTAGAAGTAGGAACAGGGAAAACTGATCTCCTGCTATCTGGGGTAGTGAACGGCTACTTAGTATAAAGCTGTATTGTGAAACCACTCCCTGTGTCAGCACAGATCAACAGGCACTGTGTGCCAGCATAAGCCCTATGATTTTTCCAGCCCCCCATCATTCATTCCCATTTGTATACTGTCCCCTTAGTGCTAGCACAAGCATGCATATGACAATGTGGTAAATTAGACCAAGAAGGTGATCTGCCCTGAAATAATCCTCTCTCGCATTTTATGGACTTAAATTTCTCATCAGGCTCAATTTATGCTATTTAAAGTGCAAGGACATAAGAGTCAAAAAGCCTGAGACGCTGTGGTGAAGACTGAAAAGAAAGAGAAATATAAAGTCTTACATGTCCATGGAATATATGGGAACAAATGGCTTGAGACTGCATGCACAGAACCTGCCTGCTACTTGCTCTTGCCATGTTCAGGAAAATAAGATGTTGTACATATTCATGGTAAATACACAGTTTTGCCAGTGATTATGTCTGACTTGGGAACTAACATCAGCTCCCATCATCACTGCAAATGTGTATATCCTTGAGTAAGATTCATTTGGATCTTCATTTCTTTTAAGCTGTGCTATGAGCTGATATGGAAGTTAATGTATTTATTTCTCCAGACTTCCTGGCCTGCATTAACTGCACACCACTTTATTAGAAAAATATTCTTACAGGTGTTTTTCATGCACTAATTGTGAGGACCAACTGTAACATGACTACAAGCACATAAAGAACAGCTGAGTAACTCACTTCAGTCCAGCATACTGCCTGACTGATAAAAGACAAAACAAATCCTTTAACCATGATGCCTTCTATTTAATTTCTTATGGTTGCAGAACCATACTCTCAAGCTTTTCTAGTCACCATTTCTGTACTGCTTTTATTATTTTCCTCCTCTTTTACATGACCTTTGAACATGGCCAGCAGTCAAGGCTTAGGCAACCATTATGCATAAGCGCAGTGCCCTGGCCATGCAGCTGAAAGAGAGAGAAGCAATCAGGGACTTGCTTGGAATGAAAATGGCAGTGAAACCATGATGTGTGGGCTCAGGATAGCCAAGCAGTTGTCAACATTGAATGTGAGAGAAGAGGAAGAAGAAAAGCACCATGGAAAAGCAAACAGTGAAACAGAGACTTCTTCCCCTGTAATGTCTACCATTTTACTAAAACCAGCATCCAAAACAAATAAAAAACAAGTCCCACAGGTTTCAAGCCTAACAACTTGAGGCCTTAAGAACACATTTCTGCAAAAAGCTATGTATTTGTTAGACTACATATCATGTCTCCTCTGCCTTCGGAAGACCTTAGTGACTATTTCCAACACCCTGGCAAATCAGGATATCTTTGCAAGGTTTCCCTGGCCAAATCCAGTCATCTCACCTCCCACCATAAGGTGCCCATGGGTTACCAAGCAGCATCTCCAATTGTGTAGAATGGGAAATTCTGACCAGTCAACCCAGCTTATAACATACCAAAGCCACCTCACTTCTGTCCTGAACAAGTGTTACTGATAATATCCTGCGGCTTGCTGTACTGGCTGTAATAATGCCTCGGCTACAAAGATTTGGTACTCTAAGTTACTTTTCAACAGCTGGTAACTGTAACACCCTATAAGAAAACAAAGTGTTTCAAAAAATCTCATACAGTGATTTTCTCTTGGTCTGCAATTAGACACAGTTATCTGAACATCAAACCAAGGCTACCTGCTACTGAAGCATATCAAAGGAGTGAAAGAAAATTAGGCTGACCACTTCTGAAGAGCTGGACCATGGAGAAAACAGCAAATAATCAGGTCCATGATGCTATTTGAGCAGGTGAACTAATTAGGGCAAACTTGGCTCCTTTTCAAAGAAGCAGAAAAAACAGGCAAAGTCAGCAGTTGCTTCTGCATTGAGAAATATGAGTCAGAAGGACTCTGCACTGCTGTGCTTTTATGCTTACAAGGTTAGTCCAAAGTGGCACCGTATCAGTGAAGATATGCAAGTTCTAATGGTGCTAAGTTTTGCCTAAACTTAGACCACCTCACAAAAACTGATATATTTGTGCAGCATGAGGAAGTCTGTGTACAGAAGTGTGAAATTGTACCAGAAACTGAATGGTGATTAAGATAAAAAATATTTTTTTCTAATGGCCTACTATAGTTTCTGAAAAATTACCATATCTTGATCACACTCTCCCTGAATTAACATCATGAAAAGTTATTCCTCACAGGTAATCTGCAACATAAAAGTTAAAATAATTTTAAAAATGGTGAGGAATACATTGGCCTGAAGCCCTTAGTGAACAGGCTGTTCAGAATATGAAAAGTCCAGAGGCCAAACTCGCAACAGCACACACTTACCTATGACTTCATTTTCTGTAGTCAAAATCACACGCTACTTTTGAAAATGCTGGCCATTCTGTCTTTCTTACTGATTGAACTCTGATTTTGCTGGTAGCTGCTAGTACTAAGCCTGTATCAAACCGCAGCACAAACCTAATACAGATATTCTGAAAAACTGACAGCAAAAGCTGTGTATTGGGTTTACATCGTGAGGTTTTGGCAGCGGGAGTCTTCTGTGAGAAGCTGCTAGGAGCTTCCCCTATGTCCAATAAAGCCAATGCCAGACAGCTTCAAGACAGATCCACCACTGGCCAAGACCGAGCCCATCAGCAATGGTGGTAGCACCTCTGGGATAACATATTTTAAAAGCGTAAAAAAGCCCATGTGGAACTGCAGCCAGAGAGAGGAGTGAGACTATGTGAAAGAAACAGCCCTGCAGACACCAAGGTCAATGATGAAGGAGGGGGAGGAGGTGCTCCAGGTGCCAGAGCAGTGGTGAAGACCATGGTGAGGCAGGCTGTTCCCCTGCAGCCCATGAAGCTCCATGCTGGAGCTGATCTCCACCTGCAGCGCGAGGAGGGCCCCACGCTGGAGCAGGTGGATGCCTGAAGGAGGCTGTGACCCTGTGGGAAGCCCACGCTGGAGCAGGCTCCTGGCAGGACCTGTGGGCCCGTGGGAAGAGAGGAGCCCAGGCTGGAGCAGGTTTGCTGGCAGGACTTGTGACCCTGCAGGGGAACCCATGATGGAGCAGTCTGTTCCAGAAGGACTCTACCCCATGGAAGGGACCCAGGCTGGAGCAGTTTGTGAAGAACTGCTGCCCACGGGAAGGACTCATGTTGGAGAAGTTCACGGAGGCCTGTCTCCCATGGGAGGGACCCCACGCTGGGGCAGGGGAAGAGTGTGAGGAGTCCTTCCCCTGAGGAGGAAGGAGCGGCAGAGACAATGTGTGATGAACTGACCGCAACTCCCATTCCCTGTCCCCCTGTGCCATTCGGGAGGAGGAGGTAGAGAAAATTGGGAGTGAAGTTGAGCCTGGGAAGAAGGGAGGGGTGGGGGGAAGGTGTTTTAAGATTTAGTCCTTATTTCTCATTTCTCATTATCCTACTCTGATTTGATTGGTAATAAATTAAACTAATTTCCCCAAGTCAAGTCTGTTTTGCTTGTGATGGTAATTGGTGAGTGATCTCTCCCTGTCCTTATCTCGACCCCGGATCCTTTTGCTATATTTTCTCTCCTCTGTCCAGCTTATGAAGAGGAGTGACAGAGCAGCTTTGGTGGGCACCTGACATCCAGCCAGGGTCAACCTACCACAAGCTGTGACAGGACATGAGAAGATGAAGGAGTTTTTAAAAGGACCATGCATACATGTAGCTCTTGTAAAAAACACCGTGTGGTAAGAATACTGCAAGATACCACATTGCTGCATAATGGCTTAAGAAATGGAATGTGAATCTGCTTTCATAAATGCACAGCCACAAAGTAACTGAGGTGAAGCTGTGTACACAATTTTAACTTCATAATTTCCCAAACTTTGGATGTTTCTTGGTGCATTTAACATAGATTTTGTTTATAATTTAATCAGTAGCTCATGCACACACACACAGAGATTCATGCAAACAGGTAAACATATAGAAAAATCTAGGTATCTGCACCACATTGGATTAGAGTTAGTTTCCTTACAATCAAGCAACAGTGATGGAAATCAGTTCTAATTATCATTAGTTCTGAATCCAGCCCTAGGCATGTATTACATAACCAAATGCTCTACCTGTTTATACACACATGCATAGCATGGCTCTGCATTGTTTCAGTGAACTGAGACTAATTTTATACGAAACTTATTTCCTTTGTTATTTTCTTCCTGTTTAAAATGTGCCTAGAAGTTATTTTGCTTAAATAAACCTGCATGTAGAGGACATATCTCTTTTTTTTCTCAAACCCCAATACTTTTATGATCACAGAAATTTATTACTATAAGTAACCTCAATACAAGCAGCAAGTACATGCACAGATGCATATATATACACAGACATATAGACTTCATGGTACAGCTATATCCTACTTCAGGTCACATTTATGTTTAATAAAACCATTTTTAAAAAATTAAACATCATTAGCTAATCTTCCAGCAGTGTTTTCTCTCACTTACCTGAATTACACTTGCCCTGCGGTAGTCTTTTCCTGAAGCTTGCCTGCTGCCAGTTCCCAGTTTGTCTGAGGCCGCTCCTGATAACGCTGATGGTTACCTTGTGTGGTTGTAATTCTTATGACTAAATTCCTCCTCATTGATTTTCCTACCTCAGACCTGCCCAGCTTCAATTCTTTACTCCTCAAGGTCTTCTCAGCTGTCTCCCCAGGGAGATCTTGTGAGTGTACGTCCAACACGTGAGCTGACAGGTAGGCACACACCTGTAAAACGAGTCTGCCTGGCTTCCATGCACCAGCTGCTCACCCACAGATGACAGAGACAGGCAAAGCAAAGAGTCCTCAGGCAGGGACCTGCAGCATAATTTGAAAGGCAGGCAAATACAGATCAAGAGGGATAGGCTAACGTCACAAACAGAAATCATACACTTCAGATTTAGAAAAAATGTGTTCTTGGAATAGAAAATCTGTACAAAACCCCTAAGACTCCAGATGCTGAAAGCATTTTCTATCAGGAACACAATCTTCAAATAAAGAGATAAAAGATTAATAACATCAAAACGTGCTACAACAGACAGCAGCAATGCAGCCTTTTTTCGTGTTCCACCTTGCTTGTTCATATCGCTCCTGCTCAGGCTGTCCATGCATTCTGCCAGCATCTTCCATCCCTGCCGTCAGCTCTCTCCTGCCTTTTCCTCCCACCAGTCCATCCTGGAGCTCCCACATGGCCCTAGCAATGACCCTCACTTACAAACTCCCTTCAAAATGCGTCCTGAGCTCCCCAACCAGACTGGATGATATTGTTGAACTTGCCCTGTGACTATTTCTTGCTATGATGCCCTTGGGGTCACCGTTGCACTCTGCTGGTGTCCTCAGTCCTCAGCAGCTGTGCAGCATAACCTTCATTGCACCTCAGTTCCTCAGCATTTCAGTTCTGGGGACTTTCTTCCCACTCAGCCGCTGTATGCGAGTCCCAGCTGCTGGCCTGCAGGCTCCCCTCATTAGCTCAGAGATTGCCCTATCACTGAAAAATCTTGTGTTAAGAGTTTCAGATTCCTGACTCCTGGTTATGAGTATGTATAAGATTCTTTGCTTACATACTTTATACAAGTGGAAGGCAGTTGTATTACAAGAGGAAACAACTTGAGATTTATCGTTGAGAGACAAAGTTCATTTCACAGTCAACAACACAATGCAGGAACCTTTGGGAAGATGTAGATTATACAATCTCTGCCAACCGTCTGAGCAAAACTTACCTACTCCTATTAACACTTTGGTGCTGCATATATTATTTTGTTGTGGGAAAATTTTAGTTGCAATAGAGGCAATAGCTTTACATACTGAAACACAGTAGTTAATTTATCCATAAGAGAGACTGCATATTAATATATCTGTACACCAGTACATCGCAAGCCTCTCTCTGGGATTATTCTTCCACCTGGCGTTTACTGTACATGTCTGCAAAATGGTGAAAACCAGAAGAGGTTTTCTTCATTGCTTGATCTCTCTACAGAGACTGGCAGACGTGGGCAAAATAGTATTAGTGAGATTGCTCTTTTATGTGGACTTTCACCCTCTGAGAAACCAGGAGAGACATCTTCTAGACTGAAAATTTTCTTGGGTTATAAGGATAACTACAGCTGCAGAGTGTAGCTTCAGACTCTAGTTTCAGCTTTCCTCTTACTCCGGTACTAACTTGCCTCGACTCTCCACAGTACCTTCTCCATGAAGGAGCAGAGTATCTGTCCCATACCCCATTACCCATTAAAAAGCAGCTAAAATGCAAAGGACAGCTCCTCATTTAAACGAATTCTTTACTGAAACATCTTATTTTTCACACACACCTTCCCCCAGGGCACCTGGGGGAGCTCATTCAGATTCCTGTTTAAAAATATTACAATTTACAATCTTCCTCCTTCTTTCTAGAGCCCCAGAAGAAACAGTGGGAAAGGCAAAGGTTAATATTCAAGGTATGCATATGCAAAAGCAGCAACTGCTGCTGCTTTTAGTTTCTCCAGTCAACCTTTCTGCTGCGCTCCCAGTCGGACTGGTTGGAGAAGATATTTTAGTGGTTCAGGCCTGCAACTATATAATCTTCCTCACTGATCCACAAGTCCCTCCCCATGCTTAGGTAAGGGACAGGAGTCATCTATTGTCACGTTTTGTCCTGTGAAAAACTAATGTCTTGTGCTACGTCTTGCATTGTGTGCACATCCACAATGAAAACACTGCCTGTTCAAATGCCTCTGTCCTTCTCTCTGTTTTTGCCTTAAGCAAGTATGATTAGGCACACTGAAAGGCAGTAGATTGGCAGTCTTATTAACAAAAACGTCCTCTTTATCTCCAAGACAGCTATAGCACACCTAGCAACCATCCAAATCACACACAGCTGCTCAGTAGCCTCAAGATGTGTTTTCAGGACCAAGCAGCAACTCAATCACAAACCACTCAGTCTTTGTCCTGTGCGCTGGGACTGCTAACTTTGTAGTTCAACTTTCAGTAGGTAAGCAGACTCCAAGTAACTGCTGCTGGACCAGAGAAAGCAAGCTTCAGATGAAAGGATGTCCTTCTTAAATGTTGTTGTGGTATTCACTTTTTCTGCAGTAATTTAGAGGCGGTAAGGTGTTTCACTTACTTTCACATCCTAATGCAAGATTTAAAACTATGGCTTATAGATGGTAGACTGTGACTGATCTTTTGGCCATCCTAAGCCCGCAGAGGTTGTTCTTTTGTTTCTGCAAGGCGGAATGGGGTTGGAATCAGAACAGATGATTTAGAAGTGAAAGAAAAATTCCAAAGTCTCTGTTCTGCCTCATGAGCTCTGCTTCTTGTGATGGCAGATCTTCTGACTTGAGAACAATTTATTTGTCTATTTAATATTTAGATTTTTCTTGAAAATGGTAGTTCTAGTGGGATTTTCAGTTCATCCCTGAAGTTTTTTTTTGAACTTTTCAAAAGAACCGAGGCTAGGAGAGGATAGCGTTATATGAAAAGAAATAAAGAAATAAAAGAGCTTCTCCTTATAAAAATGAGATGACTGAAGGATTATGCATCGGTCATCTTCAGCTAGCTGAATGTCCAGTAATTTGCCAGCACTTCCTCTATTCAGGGTTAGGCACACCTAATAATGTTCTTTTTCCCTCCAATTTCCTGCAAAATTAGAACTTACGATTCCCAACTATTTTCTTAAATCTAAATGGAAATTTCATTTGCACAGTTTCATGCAGTTACTGGTCTGGTCAGCCCAACCTTCTCAAACCAGATGCTCAGGAAAGATCCTGAAGGTTGGTTAGATGCTGTAAGTAGGTTACAGTACAGTTTTCCCCTTTGGTTTCTTTGGTAGATTTTCCAGGCCCAGAAGCTGGGATTCATTCAACACAGCTGAAAAACTAAGTTAGGGTCACAGCTGCCCTAGGTTCTCTGTATGGTTAACCCAAGCTCATAAAAACTTCTGTGAAGCCATTCAAGTACTAAAATGCTCTCTACCTACACTGTCATCACAGTATATAAAGGGTAACCTAGCTCCTGATCTACGTGTCTTGGTTAAATGTCAGAAGTTAGATACCATACATTTGGGCTAAATTCCATTGTCTTCCTCTTCTTCAAAGAAATAACTTCCCTGAGCAGGATCTCTTTGGGCTCCCCAAATCAGTACTTATCCACAGCATTACTCAGTAGCTTGGCCACAGCCTCTCCCAGAACTCCAGGGCTGATAGATGAACTGTTAGACTGTAAGTTAGGTGCAGCACATATCACAGGCATTCAGTTCCACTCTATCTAGTTCACAAGTGCTTTTGTCCTGAGCAACCAACATCCTAAGCACAATACATATGCATATTCCTCTGTTACTTTTACCTTTTCTCTTTCAGTTTCTTATGTTCTTTTTGTTAAATATATAAATTTACTTTTTAAGTTCCTGCTCTTTGCCACTGCATTTTTACACTGTTTGTTTCCATTTTCCAGTAAGAACACACCAGCTTCTCTTGGCAAAACCTAGAAGCTGGTGAAGAGAGCTGTAATGATCTAAACACCCAGTCTCAGAAGAAATTGTAGGGCTTCACACAGGAAGTGGCAGAGGAGCCAGCTATCCCCTGGAAAGGATGCCTATAGAGACCTTAAAAGAACTAGGAAGTATGTAACACCGAGAGATGATGAAAAAGTGGATGAAAACCTGGACATGAGCCAGAAATGTGCACTTGCAGCCCAGAAAACCAACCGTATCCTGGGCTGCATCAAAAGAAGCGTGGCCAACAGGTTGAGGGAGATGATTCTGCCCCTCTACTCTGCTCTGGTGAGACCCCACCTGCAGTACTGCATCCAGCTCTGGAGCCCTCAGCACAGGAAAGACATGGACCTGTTGGAGAGGGTCCAGAGGAGGGACACAAAAATGATCAGAGGGATGGAACTCCTCTCCTGTAAGGACAGGCTGAGAGAGTTGGGGTTGTTCAGCCTGGAGAAGAGTAGGCTGAACAAGGGAGAGACCTTACTGCAGCCGCCTTCTACTTCAAGGGGGCTTAGAAGAAAGATGAGGACAGACTTTTTAGCAGGGCCTGTTGCAACAGGACAAGGGGTGATGGTTTTAAACTACAAGATTGTAGATTTCAACTAGATCTAAGGAAGAACTTTTTCACAATGAGGGTGGTGAACCACTGGCACAGGCTGCCCAGAAAGGTGGTAGATGCCCCATCCCTGGAAACGTTCCAGGTCAGGTTGGATGGGGCTCTGAGCAACCTGATCAAGTTCAAGGTGTCCCTGCTCACTGCAGGGGGGTGGACTAGATAATCTTAAAGGTCCCTTCCAACCCAAAGATTCTATGATTCTAAGAGCTGTAACACTGTTACATAAAAATGCATTTAAGAATTATTCCATCTAGTAATATTATTTTTTGCACCTGTAATTCACTCTCTACCACATCACTGTGTTCTAAAAAGTAGTAGAGAAGAATCACAAATAAACCAAGACATGTTGAAACAAAACACGTTCCTGTCTGCCAGTGTTACTGGAAATCAATTCTAGCACATTTATTATTGTGCAGTAGCAAGGTGGCTTCTAAGCTAATGGAATTACATGCATAAACACATGATATTTGCCGCACAGGTTTTCACAGAGTAATGAAGCAATATTAAAAAGCAACACCATTAGACCAAAAATCAACCTTCTAACCACACAGGTACAGCAGGAGGCAGCATCTGGGAGACAGCTTAAAGGCACAAAATTTAGGAGCTGGAAATGACTGCCACCTTAAACCAAGGGTCCATCAGTCTAGTATTATGCCTCAGACAGCTGGCAGTGAGAGTGCCTAGGGAAACAAAAGACTGTAACAACATAAAACGACAGTGCCCTTAATACTTTCCTCAGCCTCCAGCAGCCAGTGGTTCAAGGATTTATTTAGCTAAATATAATCTTTTCTTTGATAAGCCTTGGAAGATTTTGCTCAATTGCTTTTGAACCCCTGCAAAATTTTAGCAACACAATGCTCTGTGATAAATTCTGCAGCATTCATATCACTTGGGTGAATAAATACTTCATTTTGCTTGTTTTGAAGACGGATCGTCATCTTCAAACCAGCTACTCAGCTGGCAGTGAAATGAGTGGTGATAGCAAGAGATGAGTAAGTTTCGTGCATGATGAGAATACTAGTATATTCAATCATTTAAAAACAGGACTAAGTTTTTGTTTGTGTGGATGAAAAAGGACAACAAGAGATAGCCCAAACTGTTCAAGGTTTGCATATTGATCTGTAATGGGACATGAGCAATTCAGAGAAGGGACTTGATTCTCACCCAGCTATATATAAGATAATTCCTAGTATCAGCAAACTTGATAAACTTTGAGTCTTGTTTCTCAGTCATTAGAAAATTTCTAACCCTTCTTTGCCTAGTCCTCCAAACACCTTCTCTGATTTTTTTTTAATGAAGATCATAGAATCACAGAATGGTTTGGTTTGGAAGGGACATTTAAAGATCATCTAAGCCAACTCCCCTGCCATGGGCAAGGGACATCTTTCACTAGACCAGCTTGCACAGTCCCATCCAGCTGACCTTGAACTTGCCCCCTTCCAGTGATGGGGCATCCACAACTTCTCTGGGCAACTTGCTCCATTGCCTCACCACCCTCACCGTGAAGTAGATCTTCCTTCTATGTAATCGCAACCTATTGCCTTCCAGTTCAAAACCATTGCCCCTTGTTCTGCCACTACCAGCCCTGGTCCCAAGTCTCTCTCCATCACGCAGGAGTGCAGACGAACCCCCACAGAAAAGCAGCAGAGGGACCCCCCCCCCAACTTTCAATCTTTTTGGCACAAGACCTAACTTTTGGGTTACTTTCTGGACAATTGCCCAAACGACAGGCCATCTTGGCGAGACCATTCTTGCCACGGCGCCAGTTGCCAAGTTGCCTGCAGCGGCCCGTGGCTTAGGGCGGGCAGAGGAGGGTGAGGGGCGGCCCCGCACCGCGCTAAT
>NW_010542421.1:46307-92207 GCF_000687285.1 Phaethon lepturus | reverse complement strand
AGCAGGAGTAGGGAAGTGATTGTGCCCTGTATGGGGACTGGGGAGGTTGCACCTTGAATCCTATGTTCAATTTTGGACCCCTCACTACAAGAAGGATGCTGAGGTGCTCAAGCGTGTCCAGAGAAGGGCAACGAAGCCAGTGAGGAGTCTGGAGCACAAGTCTTATGAGGAGCGGCTGAGGGAACTCGGGTTGTTTAGTCTGGAGAAGAGGAGGCTGAGGGGAGACCTTATCGCTCTCTACAACTACCTGAAAGGGGGTTGTGGTGAGGTGGGTGTTGGTATGTTCTCCCAAGTGACTAGTGATAGGACGAGAGGAAATGGCCTAAAGTTGCACCAGAGGAGGTTTAGATTGGATATTAGGAAAAATTTCTTTACTGAGGGAGTGGTCAAGCATTGGAACAGGCTGCCCAGGGAGTTAGTGGGGTCATCATCTCTGGAAGTATTCCAAAAACATGTGGATGTGGCACTTTGGGTCATGGCTTAGGAGGCATGGTGGTGTTGGGTTAACAGTTGGACGTGATGATCTTGAAGGTCCTTTCCAACCTTAGTGATTCTGTGATGGTGTAATATGTCTCGCCTATTTTAGATGCCTGTTTTAAGAGGAGAGGAATCGCCCCAAAACGCAGAAGGTGAGCGTGCTACAGCATTCTAGAGCAGCTAGAGCTCTGCTGATGATCAGGGGATTCATGTACATCCAGATTTAGGTAGATGAATGATTGCCTGTGCAGAATGTCAGAGAAACAGAGTATTTAGTTGCTCAGGTGACAAAGCAGAAGACTTCAGAATGGAGAGTCCTCTCCATTAAGAATCTTGTCATTGTTTCAACATAACCTCTGTAGCATTTATCTTAGGATACAAAACAGTTATAAAAATACTTCTTTCAGTATGTTTTTGTTATTATCATAGAAATTAGCATCCTGGATTAAGTAAAATTAAGTGCCTCAGCATGACATCTGTAGAAACCAGTAAGTTGAAAGGATGTAGCCCAGTAGCTAAATGGGAAGTAATGTGAGATTTCAGCAAATGGTCAGTCCCCTGTACCTCAGTTACTTTGGCATGTAGCTGTTGACTTTGAAGGAAATGCTAGTCTATTACAGTGCTTTGGAGCTATACACTTAAGTGAACAGATTTGTTCACTGAGAGGTGAACAGATTTGTTCACCCTCTCTTCACTGAGAGGGTGGTCAGGCATTGGAACAGGCTGCCCAGGGAGGTGGTGGAGTCGCCATCTCTGGAAGTGTTCAAAAAACGTGTGGATGTGGCGCTTCAGGACATGGTTTAGGGAACATGGTGGCGCTGGATTAATGGTTGGACTTGATCTTGAAGGTCCTTTCCAACCTAGTGATTCTGTGATTCTGTTTTCACAGAAGTTCAGCAGTGGGGGTATTTACTAGAATGAGAGAGGTCCAGTTTCAATTTACCTTCTGTCCGATTTAGAATAAGGGCTTGAAGTTATGTCTTTCATGTCCTAAGAAATGACAGGTAAAGTGGACAGTCTCGTAGGATTATTTCCCAGTCTATCAGAGTGGAACAGTTAAGTTTTTCAGAAAAAAGTGCTAATTTCTGGCTCCTGCCCTCACCATTCAATGACTGTTTTAGCTTGGGCAGAGGGGGGACAGTAAGGGATGGGTGGGTACTGAATTGTTGCATAAAATAAACAATGTCTCTCCTAAATCTGATTTCATCCCATGCTTTTTTTATGGTGGTCTCACTAGCGAGTATGCTTTCAGAGAATCTTCAGGCCACAACAGGACAGATGAATACAGAAATCTGCTGGGGTGATTCACCTCAGCAGCATCAGAATTTGAGAAGAACTGCAAATGTGTGATAGCAGATGGAGCAAGTACTATGTTAGACAGTAGTACACCCACTTTGGATCACGGGAAACCAAAGTATTTACTCTCCAGAGTACCTGTTGTCCAAACGTTCCTGCAAATTGAATGCAATTTTCATCAAGTCGGAGGGAATAGTTTTATCATTGCTTTCTTCACAGTTGCATCGCTATTAGATTACTGATAGCTGTTTTAATCACAGCAGGTAACTAACCTTGGGCTATCTTGCATTAAAATCAACTATTTTATGATATTTTCTCCAAATATAAATGCATAAAGCAATAAAATATGCTAATTTGTAAGAGAAGATAATGTGGTACATATATTACAGGAAGGAGCACATAAAATTTTAGTCTTATGAAAATCAATTACAAAGTAATATTGACATTACTGGGAAAAGAAACAAGCCAAAGTGGTAAATCATCACCTTTAAACTCAATTGGTTGCTGAAGATCAGATCTGGAAGATTGGTACATGACTTTATATGCTAGTTGGTAATAAAATGGTGCAAGTTCCTAGGAAGAGAAAAAAATAATTTCACTTTGGAGAGCCTAGCTATGATACTAAGTGCTCAACCCAGCAAATGCTTGCCTGTTGGAAACAATCATAGCAGATAACAGACTGGAGATGCTGAGTCTTCACAATCTTTGTTGTTATTGAGAACTGGCAACACGAGAGCCCTGTGATATTTCACTTCAGTAAGCACAAGGTTTCAGCAGTGTACTTACAGGAGCTAAGATGCAATTTTCAAAATCTGAAAACAGTAACATTTTTACACTTTTTATTAACGTCAAGGAGATTTTTAGGAGTGGCATCCTAAAAAAGTCATCAGGATTTTTTTTTTAAGTAGAGCTCTTATTATTCCAATTAATTCCAGTTCTGTTCTACTGTTATTCATGGAAAAACATGGTCGTTATTTGGTAACCAGAACAACCTAATGTGCAACCACTTGGAGTAAAAATTGTCCTATAATGAGCGCATATACATTCTAGTCAGACAGTAACTGTGACACTTCTATCTATAATCCAGATTTTCTTTGATTTTATCTTTTAACCTTTGTTTCTTTTACTTTTCTGTACTTATGTCAAAGTTGCAACAAAGTTTGTGTCTTCAAAAGAAACCTCTTTGGTTTTGATGTTCAGTCCGCTCAGAAATGGATGACACCTTACTGATTTAAAGGCAAAGTTTCAAAGTTGTTAGAATGAAGGGTTTTATTTTCAACATATGAGCTCTTTTGGTGTGTTCAGAGGAACAAAAATCTTGAAGAGAACCGCCACTTTTCTGTTGTGGTGATTTTAGAGACACTAAATTATTGTGGTTCTTTTTGAAGGACTTCATAGTGAAAAACAGCCCTGGCTGAGGACAGTGTAATGCTGGCATAACTGCATGCCATATTTTTCCACTTTGCACTGCAAGAGAAGGAATAAAATTTATACTATTTATCAGGCACTGGGTAGAGTGCCAAAACCCAGACAAGGTTTTTCTGAAGTCTGCACGTGCCAGGAAGGTAATGGATAATGGATTGGTAGTAAACTGTCATGCCAGGGGAAAATACTGGCCTGCCATGAAAGTCCCAAAAGGAAAAAAGGAAAGCTGTAGCATAAGGATCCTATTGCCAAAAAGCAATGAGATCAAGTATATGAGTGCAGCTGCCAAGCAACAATGTGAGTGACATTTTTATAGTTGTGAACCTGTTTTTCTAATTCTGACTTTCCCAATTGAATAATAATGCACTAATGCTAATTCCTTAAATCAGGCATACCGAGGTGCTCTCTGCCAGTGTTACTATGACCACTGAACAGGAGCCATAGGCAATGACATGAAGATGAGACTTCCCTCAGCAGATTCACTCACAGGTTGGATAAAACATAAAAGCCCTATGGAAAAGGGAAAGTTAATTTTCCCCTCCTGGCATAGTTCTTTCATAGAGACCTACATTTATCTTCATGTTCACTCTTTACGTGACACAATCCGTACTTCAAACTTCGTATTTCAGGTATATTTACCAAGCCACAAAACCAGTGCTGATCCCATTGCTAAAGTGGAACAAACTGCCTCACTAGGTTGCTGTTCTGTGACTTGAAAAAAATAAAATAGGTTTATGGCTGATCCATTCCATGCCACTACATTAAAGAAAATTGGAAAGACTCCTAAACACTTAATGTAGCAATAATTTTATGGGTTTTTTTTTAATTCTAGTTTGGTTCACTATGATATGGTAGTGCATTAAGGTCTGAAATTCAGTTCTTAACTGAAGGGAGTCAGTATATAATAGAGCAAGTTTTTAAACATCACTAGGAGCCAATTTCATAGGAAATGAAAAGCTGTGAAAACTGAGAGAAAGATTTTTGTCAAATGGTACCTTTTTCTATGTTTTTTTTATGTTTCTTAAAATAATATAAACTACTAATATGCTTTAACTTTATTTTAGAAACTCTTTGATTAAAAATTACTCTTTATTCATTGCATTCTGTAAGTGTTATAAACACAAAGTAGTCTTTAAAAAAAAAAAAAAATTAAAAGGGTTATTCAGTATTTCACCAGACAGAAAAATCAGAGAAGAAAAAGAAAAGCCCATGGGTAGGACGCTGTCTAGAATTCAAGACACAAACTAGATTTCCTGTTCTACCAAATACCTCCAATACATTCCTGAATATATTGCTTAGTTTCAGTTGCAGTTCAGCTTGGCTCAGCAGCATTCACATACCTTTCAGGAGTATAGTGAGGAAAAACTGCAATAAAGGTTATGGAGAGCTCATCACAGAGGATGTCTCTAGAATCTTACAGGTCTCATAGAGTGGTAAGGAAAGACCTTACTTAATAAACAAATTTCTGAAAAAAATGTATCTTAATTAGATAGCATGGGCAGCAGAGGTTTTAATACTCATTAATAGTACGCAAACAGAAACTCTGGGTTTGTAAAAATGAGTTTAATCAATAGTTGAAGAGTTTTGCCTGTGTCTTATTAGGTATCCCAGCTGGTATTTAAGCTGGTGCTTGCAAAAGCCCCTGGATACACAAGTGTCTCCACAACTGGATATCAAGTGAAGGATGTGGATGTATGTTGGTTTTAACAATAAGTGGTAATAAAGGAGTTTTGCCTGTGTCTTATTAGGTATCCCAGCTGGTATTTAAGCTGGTGCTTGCAAAAGCCCCTGGATACACAAGTGTCTCCACAACTGGATATCAAGTGAAGGACACGGATGTATGTTGGTTTTAACAATAAGTGGTAATAAAGTTCCTAAATTAGCATAGAAAATAACAGTTTATTAATATTTAACCAGATAATGCAGTTATTCTTTGCTGTAAGAGATAGAAACTTGCTACGTAACACTAAAGATGCTGAGTTGAACTTTCGATGGTTAGATGTGCAGGGGTCATTTTACGTGTATTCACAACAGCTGAAGGAGTTCAGCTGTGCCAAGTTCTCTCCTCCAGAGGCAGAAAGAAAGGAAGGTTTCTTGCATGCATGCCTATGGAGATGACAATCTGAAAGCTATGATCTGGTTTACCAGCATAAGCTACTTTTTAAAAACTCTTCTGGGAACTGCTGTACCTTATTCTGAGATTTGCAAATAATGAATGTTCTAACCTCGTCCTCTGCAAAGTAGTTTTTCTGTGAGGGGGAGTATGTTGCCATCACTTCTGTGGTCTGCCTGTATTCATTCCTTGTTAAGCCACGCTAGTTAGTAAAGATTTTCAGTGAATGTTTTTGTCTCTAAATATGATAATATTTCTGCTATATGTTACTTTTTTGTTGCTGCTTTTAATTGTACTCTTACTACTTTTTCTCTTTCAGTAGATACAACTATTTTCTGCTTTTTTGTTGTTGTATTTTAAAATAAAGAGGAAAAACCTTTGTGAATATATAATAATAATGTAATTTATAATGTAATGTAGTGTATTGATAAAATATTAGTGATGTATTTACTCCTAAATAAGCAGTAGTGAGTCAAATTTGCTTTTAGAATGTATGGTATTGAATTCACGTGAATGGTATGGTATGATATTGAATCATGTGGGCCCGAATGTTAGTGATATATATTTTTCTAATAAATTGTTTATCACCATAGCCTAAACCTAACCTTAGCCTTGCCTTAACCTATTGCATTTCCTTAGCTGTTTCCTTAGCCTGAACATCTCTTGTTTCAGATTCCATGTTTGTTTTTAAAATAACAAAACACTCAGAAGTCTCTTTGATTTTACTATTTAAAAAAAAAACAAACCCTAGCACTTAATAAATGAACCATATTCCTCACAAAAGTCAATAAATTTGAAGTATTGTGTTGTGTAACTTTTCAGTGGAAATATGAGAGCCATTTTTAAAGTTTATCTGCCTAAAACCATTTATTTTTTTTTTTCATACAGTTAGGAACAAGAAATGGTGCAGAAAAAATACCACAGTTTAAAAACATGTAAAGGGTTAAAGAATTTTTCATTTACCAATTTGGCTAAGCTCAGGTGCTAGAGGTTAATGGTGATTACTGCTTTTTTAGGCTGCAAGCTGGAGTTAGTTTGTTCTAGCTGAGACCTGGGAAAGGCTCTTCCCTTCAAGTTCTCCTTTTTTGTACTACTTCTTGGATTAACAGGAGTGAAAATTTGCAGTTTCAAAATGTTTGAAGTTGAAAAGTTGTAAGTTTGATTTATTTACTTATGTGTGGTGGTGGTGGCAGCAGCTTGTGTTTTTTTCCAGGAGGGGAAGTAAAGGGAGTCAGTGTTGGGGAGACATCTCAAGGCTTGTAATGAAAATGCCATAGGTAAGAAGAAGGGTAAATCTAGGTTATACTTGGCAGATATGTTCTGGAGGAGAGCGACTTTCTGTTGCTCTGACACTAAGTGTAGTGCTCAAGTGTTGGCAATCCTGTAAATATTTGTAGTGGAGCTTGGCTGGGAAATAAGAATCCTAGCTTTTGCACGTGTCTCGTTCTGGCTTACAAAAACCTTTGTATACATTTGGATTTGTGAAACCAAGTTCTCCTGATCCAAATTCTGCTTTCAGTCAAAATCGTTAGCAGTAAAGGATACAAATTGTGAAGGACCATCCCCATACTACATGCAACTTGTTTTAACACTGAGCAATTTCTTTGTTCCTGTATAAGCTGTATCTCTATTTACCATTATGCAATGGCATAATTAGTAAAGTTTTTGCCTTGGTTTTCTTAGGGTTTATTCTAGAACTTCCCTTTTTGCTGTATAGAGCGTGCTAGCTTGTATTCAGTCAACTAGTATCCTTGGTGTCTTCCTTGCTTTACCGTGATCACTTTCTTCCTGCTTGCATGTACACAATTTAAAAAAAGAAACATATAGGCAGGTGGGGACTAAGATGATTATTTTGGTACTCCTGTAACACTTTTTCTGTACAAAAGGCAAATTTTATTTATGGCATAAATATGCCATTGGCAGTGGTGTTAAAGAAAAGCTGGTAGGTGCTTTGGTTTTTACCCAGTCGGACAGGAATGATCCTTGGAAGTTGCATTGCTCTTCCCTAGACACCTCTTGCACAGGCTGAAGAATGAGAATGCACACAAAACCTGTGCGCTCTCTGTGCAGCTGTATTGTCTAAGATTCTGCTGTTCTGTTTCTGTCTTCAGTCTTTGATTGTTGTTGATTGAGAATATAGTGGTGGTATCATTAGAAGATAAAGTCACATTAGCTCCAGCTGCAGTTTGATTATGCCATTTAGATCTAGATGCGTTAGAAGATAAAGTCACATTAGCTCCAGCTGCCATTTAGATCTAGATGCAGGTTATCTATATTTATTTTCTCAGGTACCTTTTTCCTCTCCCCCCATGCCAGACTTTCTGGCATTTTCTCAGTAGTTTGGCATTTTCTCAGTAGTTTGTGTATTTAAGGTGACAAAGAGGAAAAACTCCCTAGAGGAAAGAGGAGAGGCAATCTGACTGCGCTGTTCTGCTCTTGCATCTGAAAGACTGATGAGAAGTGCCCGATGAGAACAACTGAACTGTTGTGTGGGGAGCCAACGTTGTTCCTATACATTGCTTAATAATTTTACATAGTACAAATACAGCACTACTGAGCTTATTGAACCCTCTGGATGAAATCTCATGGTGCTAATGGAACTGTGCATGTGATCTTAGAAAAGTATTAGACACCTCCGCCCCTCTTTTTTTAAACCTGCAAAATTCAGAAACAATGAAGTAATAGGGAAAGTTAGGGAAAAAGAAAATATGTTCAGACTGAAAACTCTTCAGCAGGAAATCACCATTCTTTTCTTTTCCTCTCTTCTGTAGTGTAAATCATATGCTTTATTGTGAGTATAGCTACTTGGTAAACCTTTTAGTTCACCCAATAAATCCTTACCCATAGTAAAAACCAAAGATGAAGAACACCCTTTCTAATCTCTGAAATCAATGAGAAGTCTGCTTGTTAGATTAGACTTTTTTCATATAACTTGTCACTCAGTACATATAGCCAAAACCAGCATAACGCTTCTCCCCAAGACATCAGCACAGTTTTCATAAGCCTGCTCAAATAAGTAGGTTTTCTGTAATGTCTTTTTAGAGGCATTGAAAAAATGGAATGATGGTATTCATGGGGAAGCAGTGTGAGCTTAAAAAGCACAGGGAACGGTGTCTTCTAGTTTCTTTGTGTGCCATGGTGATCTGACAGAATGTGAGTAGCTGGTAAGTGAAGGCACCTGCTAGAAATCTTCCCCCAATGCATTATTTTTTTTTTTTCCAAAGCTACTCTTTGTTTCTCTGCCAGGGAGCTTTCTCAGTCAGTCTGGTTTTGTTCAATTGAAATCAGACATGTTTATTTCATGCATTTTCCATGTTGAGGTGATGTGGCTTACAGTCTGCTCGCTGAAAACAAAGAATGGGGCCCCAGTCATTAATACTGGCTGAGGGGAGAGCACACTGTAGCCCAGGAATTTGGGGTGGAATTTGAAAGTAGTTTCAGACATCCTTCATGATTTTATGATCTTAATTTGGTTGTGCAAAGTAATCTGAGGGTTCTGTAATAGGTATAGACTGTTCTTGGAGATGGTATTTGCCATATCATTTTGAGAGTGAGGATGGTGAGTGACCTCAAGGTCACTGGAGTTGAGCAAATGTTTTATATATGGGGATTTTTTTTTTTTTGGTCCTTCAGAATACATCTTAGACTGCCCAGACTTTCTAGACTGCCTGACTACTTGATCTGGGCATGTGATGAAAGACTGGAGAATTGGGGTTTGTTATCACTTTATGAGGCATTATATATTAACTAGTGTTGCTGCTTTGTGTTATGGAGGGAAAGCAAAACCAGTATCTTATTGCTTGGAGCAATAATGAAGTTTTGGACAGCAGGGAATGTTTTTAGAGATTGTGTTGGACTAAGACTTAATTACTGTGTGCTTTTTTTAATACTGATGTGGGAAGCATATTATACTCAAAGAAGACTTGATGAGCTATTTTGTGGTATTTTAATTTAGAGAAAAAAACTTTCAAAGGGAAAGTAGTCTGACAAGAGAAAAAAAATGGAAAACAGCTAGTTCTTTCTTTTTTGGGGGAGGGGGTCTTGTTAAAGTATACAAAACTGATATATACATACGCATGCTACTACACTTTTCTATCTATGTATCCATATCTACACACTCACATGTATATGTACATGTAATAATGAATTTTCCTCACATGAAAATTCAGGCAAGGGTGGATGATACTTTTGCTGTTTATTGGAAGGACCAATAAAAAACAAGGTTACCTCTAACAAGCAAATATAAATACATCATAAGGCTTATTTAGAAGCTTATAAGAACTTTTTCAAATGACATTTTTTGGTCAAATGCTGCATGTATGTAGGCTGTGGTATGGAACAGTCTTAAAATTTTTCTTGCTGTCTAAATTGTTGCAGCAGCATGTAAGCACCAACCAGTCACACATTTTATTTTTAAGCTTTTAAAAGAATTTCAGCAGCGCGAATTGAACTGTCACAACAGCGGTAGATGTTCTTATAGGATTGCACTTTGCAATAATTTTCTCTTTGTATTATTAGGATGTTTGGCATTGTAAATCTCAGTGGACTCAGTGGGTGAAAATGGAACATCATGAAAACTAAATTTCAGAGCTGTCAAATCAAGACACAGAAATAATATTAAGTCTTGCATGATTCTACATTATAAAACTCTTGTGTAACACCAGAAATGGCCAGAACTTTGGTGATTGCTAGACGAAACCATGTCATGGTTCATGCCCCAAAAAAAACCAGTTATGACAAGCAACCTAAGCAGAGAGATGACAGTTTGTGGAGATCTAGAGCACTTCATTTCAGAATTACTGGTTATTATAGCAGCGATGGCTGAGATTTTCATTAAAACCACACAGAGACCTTGGAAACTGAACTAAGCTTGACTGGTGTAAGTGCCAAGTACATTTTAACCTTCTATTTTGTACGGCATTGCATAGTCTGATCAATTAAAAAAAAAAAGAAAAAAGAAAAATTTAAGCATGTTGCTGAATACAGGTTTTGCTGATCTGAACCCTCGTAACTTCTATGTGGAATTGAGAACAGATTTAAGGCTGCAGGCCTTCTGAGTTGAATTTTTAGGACCAGGCTAGACTTTCAAATGGATGTGCTGGTGGCCCACTCCAACAGCAAGAAAAATTCCTATTGCCCCTGGAGATATTGTAAGGGGCCTCTACATTTTGATCAAAATATAGATGTAAACAGGATAGAAGAACTGACTGACTATAAGGAAAAGTAATTGCTTTCAACTGAATAATCAGAGCAGCTTATGTATCTTGGCCAGTAAGGCTCTCGATAGTTCTGTTAGTCTGTTTGTCAAGTTTAAATCTGTGTCATCAAAATACATCTTGCAAATCACTTGCAAATGGATATCTTTTTCAGGCAGGGTTTCTTAAAGGCAAGTAACTTTGGATTTCAGACTTACAAACCAATAACCAAACAAGATTGCAATTGCCATAAAATTCCTCTGAAGTGTTAATATGGTAGGAAAAATAGTTTTCATCATGTTCCTTTAACCCAAAGTTTTGCTATTTGCCATATACAGTTTTAAAAGATAGATACAATCAAAACCGATAGAACAATCATAAAAGCATACGTCTTCCAGTGGATTGTCTACAGGCTAAGAAGCCAATAAAGGGCTGGCAAAATTCCATTTGTTAGGCTTTAAAAACAGAGGCCTTTCACTGATAGGTGAGGTATGCCCGCAGTCTGGAGTTAGGGAGACCTTGCTAAAGGGAGACCAGGAAACATGTTACACTACTTTAGTCATTGGTGTGTCTTGTTTGAACTGCCTTAGTTTCCACAGAGCCTATAAATTCTTTCTTGAAGGTTCAATAAAATTATGTAGCCCTATAAACATCTAAGCAGCAAATCAGACTGTGGTCAGAAGTTTGGGTCTGTGACAGGAAGAAAATAATTAAAATGATTCCTTGAGAAGGAAGGGCAGACTGAATGTTTTGGCAGAACCTTAGACGCTTTCATTACTGGTATTAAGGGGTGAAGGTCCCCTTGTTGTAATTATACCTTTCGTTCTCCAGCAAAAGTGACTGACAATGAAACCGCAATGGGAATGAGACTGGCACAAAAAAATAAAATGAAAGGAAGGCAGTAAAGAACATTTGAAATGCAACTGAATTTCCTTGTGGATATTAAATGACAGTAGTGGAAGTGGGATCTCATTACATCTGAATGTGTTTGCCCAGGAAGGGATGGAGAGAAGCTCTTCTGCACGTTCCTCCCAGAGCTCTTTGACTGTTGTCACCTCTCTGTCCTCACAGAGTCTCGTGATGTATTTCAGATAATTTGATTTGGGGCCTATAAAGTCTTTTGAAGAAAAAAGTTAAAATTACTTCAGCTGCGCCGTATGCGGGTTTACTAGTTTATTCTAAATTTTGGAGAGTATCGCTACTGTGTGCGGAAGTTTATTCAAGTGACCTCATAGGATAAGAGCCTGGCATTGTTATTACATGACTGTTAGCAGTTAAAAGAGAGGGAAGTGCAAAGTAGTGTAATTAACCATTAAGATGCTCTCTAGGTGAGTAGGTTAACAGACCTAACATGATTTAAGATAAAAATCCTTGCCGGGGGAAGTATTCTGCTTACTGTTGTACTGAAGCAGCATCCTTTTCAGTTCTTCTTAACTCTTTACTAAAAAAAATAAGCTCCATCACCCAGTACACTTAGGTCACCTTCTATGAAGTAAACCGAGCCAAAACACTCTGAAAGGAAAACAGAAATTACTGGCAGATCCTTTTGTCGAGCTACCAGTACTGAAGCTCGTAGCTGTATTTGCTCTGACTCTTATTCCGAGTCGTCGCCCTTGCCCTTCTCCACCTCCCAGAAATTACTGGCAGATCCTTTTGTCGAGCTACCAGTACTGAAGCTCGTAGCTGTATTTGCTCTGACTCTCTTATTCCGAGTTGTCGCCCTTGCCCTTCCCCACCTCCCCACGCTCTGCAAAGCCATGACTAAGTGCTAGAAAGAAACTCTGTATTTGTGAGATGTGGGATGGTGGGGAATAAGTGATCTATGATTTAATCCAAGTGGCTCCCAACGCATGGCTGATGCAGAGACCTCAAGCTCTGCATAGAATAACAAAAAAGCAACTGCAGGCTTTAAAATGATTCGGTGCTTTTGCAGACATCGCAATCTGAAAACAGCTTTTCGTGAGTCTCGAATGTTCCATATAGGACAATGTGCCTTGAGTAATCAAAGACATAGTCTCAAGTATAGTGGATTCGGGCTCTGGACTAAGTATCAGTTGGAAGACAAATATCTGTAAAATCAGTGACCCTTCTACATCCGATGCAGATAGAAATTCCATTAAGTTGGTATTTTTTCCAGATGCACTCCTTTGGTGAATTGTCCCATATCCAGGAGCTTGGAGGAGCTGAAGAGATATAGATTTGCTTTATATCGCAAGTTACTTCATTCTTTCCATTTTAATAAAAATTATCCAAGTAAATTTTCTTTCTGTAAAAATCTGTATGTGTCTACGTGTTCTGCATGTTGGCATTTTAGACTGTGATACAGAGGTGTATGATGTGGATAATGAGCTAGCCTGGTAGTAAGAGTGTCTTAGTGCTGTGCATCATGGCTATGATAATAAACATTCATTTTGCTCTAAGAGCAGAACTTGCATGCTAGCTGACTTTCTCCAGTGATTTCAAAAAATGAAAAACACCATGTTTTTACTCCTATTTTCAATCAGGACACAAAAGTGAAGAACTGTTTGAGGAAAATGTGAAAGAAATGCACTTTGCACATGAAAATACTTCAATAAATATGTTGGTATTAGGAAAAAAAAATGGAGCATGGTTCCATCTCCCAGCAAGTCTTTTTTCCCCCCTCACTTCTTTCTCCTCCTCATCTTTTTGAATTTGCTTGTCTTGAGCTGATCTGAATTATGATAATATTCCATACAGAACTGTTTGGGCAGGGCTGGTGTCACAGGCTGAGCTTCTGCAGTAACAGAATCTCTGCCAGATTTTGTTCTCTGGGGTAGTCAGCTCAACACAGCATCAGTAAGTAGCACAGTGTATTTTTTTTCCCCCGAAGTCATAACAAATCAAAAATGCTATCTCTATTTTTTATTTTCCACGGATTGCTTTGTTTTAGTGTGGATCTGATCTAGTCTCCCCAAACATGCCACCATCCAGCAAGTGAAATGATTTTAAAAGAACAAATCTGGTTAAGTTGGAGGCATATGTATCTCTTGATGTGACTTCAGAAAAATCTACATGACCCATAAGCAAAATACGATGAGGTCTGTTTTCAACTGGAAATGTCAATCTTTGCATGTGTGGGGTGGGAGAGGAAATGCAATTGAATAATGTTGTTCACCATTTCCCTGAAATCTTTCATACACAGCATCCCTGGAGACCAATTTTGCTCAGAGGAGCAAGTATTCACTGACTTCCTACATAGAAAAAAATGCCAATGCTTCTCTTTAGAGAAGTTATACTGGAGTAGATATGCCTTCTTCCTTCCTTCTATGCTTTTGGACTGCCTCCTTTGGCAGTGTTGGTTTTTTTTTTTAATATTTATATACTTTTTTACTACGTCCAGTATTTTATACTGCTACTCAGTAAATGTGATTGCTTCCCAAGACATTCAACTCCAAAGGATAGTATTAATCAGTAGAATCTATACATTTAAGACCAAAGAAAGCTTGTTTCTCCTCTGTGTTCATATCTGTCTTATTTCAAATGCGAGTTGTGTGGATCATCTGGGACAAAGCTGTTTCCCCCTTGAAACCATTTACATTATTTACCACAAGGCCTTATCTGTGCAATTATTTTAAATTTTCTTCACTGAAAAATAATCAAAAAAATAAAAGGGCACCAGATGCCAGCAGCTGTGGTCTTTTCTGTAGCATTGGTAAAAGGCAGGGTTGGTATACCACGATTTTTGCATACAGAAATAGGCATTTGCCTTTGGGAAAATACATATATAAATTCACATTCAGATGTGTCATCAGTTTCACCTGGTTCATGCATGTCAACCAAAGCATCTAGAGTCTTAGGGGCACCTGGTGAAGAAGAAACAGGAGAGCCAACAGTTGCAGAGGCTACGGGTAATCGATTTGTGATGTTTATTGAGAAGCAGGTTTTAGAGGGAATACTTCTAAACACCTTTTTTTTGTGTGTTTAGGGAGACTCGTTCTGTAAGATGTGGAACTCCGTTGCTTGCAAAGCAACGCTGACAAATTCCCAGCTACAATACTTAGCACTGAAGCACTGCAGGCCGTTTCAGTTGGTGAGAGGTACGGTGGAGCACTAGGCTTCCCAGAGGGATCGCTCTCCTGCCGCAGCTCTGCGTGCAGTGCGCTTTCCGCTGAAATGCGCAGTTGCTACAAACAAGGTCGGGGTTGCTTGCGAGGCCGTTCCCGGAGCTGACAGCGGGGTTTGTGTGTGATGGGTCTGTTGCTGTGGGAACTAATGAACTTCTAAAGTCAGCAGTAAGATTTCCTTCTGCTTTGATCCCCTGGGGAGGATGAGCAAGTCCTTTTCAAATGCAGATCTTTGATGTGTAGCCTATGTAGAGGGAATAAAGATGGGAAGGAGAATAAATCTGCTTTAAGCTTCAGGCATTTTCAAATTGGTTGTGCTACTGGTGCCCTTTTTTAACCTTTCTTTTTTCATTTCTGCAAAGCATTACCTTGAGTAAGCTCTGCTATGCTAAAATCAGTCTGTTTGGAAGTGATATTTCTTTTCTGTGTGCGGGAAGTTGGTGGTTTTGGTGGGAGTCTACATTCTCCTTCTCCCCAAAGAAGGGGAAGTAAAAAGCTTCCTGCTCCCCCAGAATGATCATGTGCAGTTTTTGACCTTTTCCAGTAATACACATTGTGGGGGATTTTGTTTGGTTTTTCACAAGCAGCTAGGAGCACAGGATGTGGCATGGAGGGAGGAACTCTGCCAGTGCCAACACGGAGCTCCCTTCCGACTGGGCTCAGGGCGTTACACTTACCCGTGTTCCCGTCTCTTCCTCTGCTTGTGAGAGTCGGGAGAGCTCCCACCTTTATGTTTTCATCATCACCTAATACCGGATTGCGGACAATTAATTTTAGATATTTTTTTTTCTTAACTTGCAGAAATATCTTGTTCTGTGACTTGTCATCTGTGCTAAGCTATTAATTATAAAGTACATTTTTCCAACGTTTCTGAAGTAGTTATTTCTGTCCAAAAGCCTGTAAAGCATCCAGCACCTTTCCTGCAAGGAGGTACAGCAGCCTAGAATTTGGGAACCAAACTACATTCCGTGGGTGTTTAATCTAAAGTTGAAATTAAAAGCAGCCTCCTATTGCTTGCAAGAAGATATTGCCTGCTTGATGTTTTAAAAGCTGACTACTACCTGAAAGGCTTACAATTTACATATTTCAGGAAAAACTCTTAATGGCTAGGTCAAGATTGCTGCAGTTGAAGACACAGTACCTCAAACATTGCTTCTGTGTTCCCCTAACCTGGGACCGGCTGTGCAGTGACTTCCCTGGAGTAAATCAGCCTGTAGTTCTTTCCCTTACTGCTGCCAGTGCCCACTACTTGTCCTCAAACCAGAACCCTGGGGTGGGGCAGTAATGGGTACATGCGGGAGGGAGCAGCGTTGCTGGAGGTGTGATGCTCTTGAATATGCTAGAGGATAAAGCCTGAATGCAGATACAGTTTTATAACCTGTCTCTGAATCATCCCAAACCTCTGTGGCTTGGAGCTGTTAAGGGGGGGGACAAATATTGCCTGGCTTGCAGATGGGGCAGTTGTGATGGGTCTCTTCACATGAATGCTCAGTGCATCAAAATACACATTTTCCTTATTCAGCTCTCACTGTCAGGGGCTATGCAGCAGTCTTAATTTTGGGGTTTACGTTAGGATTTCACTGCTGTGGTTCCACTGACTTCAGTGGCATGACTTCTGCTTCTCAGGGGAGCTGAAAAAGGAGCTGGACCCACTGTTTTCAAAGTTTCTTTTCATTCTAGTTACTAAGTAGGTCATGACTCTCGCTTACCATGTGTTTCCCATAAAAGCCCTGGCTGCCGTGAGTGCTATATGATAGGTTGTCTGGAAGCTGGAGACAAAGTGCATGCACTCTGCTAGAAAGACTTTCTGAAAGGTCTTGTATACAGTAGCTGAAGTTGCCACATGCTACTTACACTACGGTGTCTGCATGTGGTCACATTTACAATGTTCACACTGCAGCATTCACAAGAAAACCATGTAATGATGAAAGGGCTTCAGTGCATACAGTATGATGTAAAAACAAGTTAAAAATAAACTTATGAAACATCTAAGGAGTGGAAAAATCTAAAAGGCTGTGCAGGACAATGCAAGCCTGTATTTTTGTGGACGGCAGCAGGGAAGGGAGAACTTAGTGCATGTCAAAACAAATACACTGAAGGATATGAAAAATGTTCTCTCCTTCCAGATTTATTTTCTGTAACGGAAACCAAGATGGAGAATTAAAAGAAAACTAATCTGTGTGTTCTGTCAGTGTAGAACAGCATGGTCTTCAGCTTGTAGAAAGGAAGTGAAAGAGTGGTCATCCAAAGCCAGCACTTTACTAAGCCATTTTATTAAACTTACTGTTTATTTTACATGTGGCAACAGCAAATTACCAGGATTTTAATGCTCAGAAGGGCGTGGGGGTTTCTGCGGTTGTTTTGGTTTTTATGTTGCCGCTTTGCTAATAGTTACAAAGTCTGGAAGCTGATCTCTATGTGTAAAAATCACCTTCATGAAGGAAAAAATAAGTTTACTAGGTTTTTTACCTTTTTTTACCCTTTTTTTTTTTTTTTTTTTTTAGTAAATTGTACATTTTTTTCAACCCTGGCGAATTCATTGCAAAACCTTCTGGTTTCAGTTATCATAGGGGACTATTTAATATTCAGATTGTCTCCCAGTCTTTTGGTGTAGGTGGTCGTGTAGCGACTGTTGTGGCTTCCCTTCGTGGGGCAGGAAGGGTCGCGCTGCGCACGAAGGGTACGTCACGGGGGAGCGCAGCTGCCTTCGGTGGCTTTCCAGAAGGGGCACAGGCAGACGGCTTGGTAATATCTCCGGGAAGGGAGGGAGGGACGTTTGCAGAAACTATTGCCGCAGTGTAGTTGAGCTGTAGACCAGACAGACGAGCTGTTGGGTGTCTGATGTGTTCTCCCTCGGAAAAGGCTCAGTGCCAGGGTATCTGACAGCATATACTTTATTCACTTACCCAAGGCCTTAATGGATCAGTCTGGTGATCATGCATCAGGATTACCGCTTTTGTCTTAAGAAATAGTTTCCTACAAAGTTCAGAGGTAAGCTTAGATGAATGACAAGGCCTAGGCACCCGGACTTTGGGCTAAATCCTGCAGCTCATGGCTTCTGCAAAGACGCAATTAAGTAGCCAAGAGTTCCGAACTTGACCCAATACTGGTTAAAATCTGTGAACTTTCTGCTGAACAAAAATTACCAATCCTCAGGGAATTCTTAATGTCTTTGAAACACAGAGATTTAAAAACCAACATTCTTGCTATTAAAAAAACCTTTTATTTTTAAAACAGCGGAGTTCATTTCATGTACATAGGTGATCATTTCTTGCTTCTCTACAAACATTTAATAAATCACACTGTAATTTGGGAGAGGGGAAAGGGAACGGCATGGAGGAGAGAATTTCTGAATAAAGAAGGTGAGCACAAAATCTTCCCGTCTGTGCTCTAGTATGGCTTCCACCACCTGACATAGAGATATGATGGCTGAGGAGACTATGTGATGTTTTAAGTGTTTTTTGGAATAGGAAGCCTTTTCGGAACAGACAGAACCTTGCATGGATGGATCAGAAAAGGGCAAATGTCTTTCTGCAAAATCTGTCTTCTCTGCATCTAAATGAAGTTGGGACTGCAAGGCTTTTATAAGGAAAAGCTGATGAGTAAGTCTTTCGAGTGCACATAGGCACATAATAAATCTAAATCTGAACTCTGCAATGTGACCGACTGTACAGCAGGGTGAATCTGAAAGGCTATAATTTTGAAATGTGTGGAAGGATTTTGCAGTCCATTCTCCAGTTCTGCACCTTGAATTAATCAGTTGCAATTTATACTTATGTCTTGATTATGGAGCACTTGAGTAACTTCCATTGCAGTACAGGAGCTAGATTTATAGTGGAGATGTATTAATCCTCGTGAGATAAATATCTAAAATCCTATTTGTAGTCTAAATAGAAGAAAGATATGTGGGAAGGTGAGAGGGGTCTGGCTGTATGTTTAGTCTGTAGTAGCTGTGTAGCAGAGGTGTTCGTAGATGAATAAAAATGGTCTCAGTAGCGAGGAAAATTCTAACTGGGGTATATGAATTTCTTTGTTCCCCAGGTTTGTTCTGTGGAATTATTCTGACTTCTTCATTAATGGATTTGCCCTGAAGTAAATGAGATCCAGCTCTTGTTCTTAATCTGAATGTTAATAGATAATCATGTTGTGGTTGTATCTAGGTGTATTTGATCTGAATTCATCATGTTAACTAAACTCACTTAGTAACTTATAAAAAAAAAAAAGAAAACTATTTGCGGGTATAAATGTTATCTTTTTAAGTAAGTAAATCTGAATTTTGATTAAATGTAATGGAAAACTTGGAAGTAAACCTGAAGAAGCTCCTCTGGAGATGGGGCGGGGGGGGGGAAGACATGGAAGTATAAGGGTCCTGCTCTGTCCAGGTGAGATTTATGAAGTTTCATGCACCAATGTCAATAAGAGAGGAGGGGGAAAAAAAAATCAAAACAAAACTGAATTTGCTCTATCGTATATCTTTTCATTGGATGCATAGGATCACTTTCCAATCATGCAGGGGGAGAGTTCAGAATTTGACAAAAAGTGATGTTATTGTTGGCAACTGGGGAATGAATGTGCTTGTAGGTGGAAGGTTGTGGTGGCGATGGTCTAATTTGTGGAGAATACATTCTGCCTTTTGGTAGGGCCAACTCACGAAGCTGTAAGTGTGCTGTTTATTTGATGTGCAAATCAAGATTCCTTCCCCTTGATGAGGAAGAATAGCTACTGTAGAAGTTGGGAGTTTGGAGCATATTGTAAAGCATATGAGAATCTTCAAGCCTTGGAGAAGGGGAGAAACAATAGGGCAATGACAGTGCAAGTTACCTTCTGCAACAAAGAAAATGTAATAAATTTTTCACTGTGCAAATGAGTTAAAGTTTTGTAAAAATGCTGGTACACCTTTGCACTAGTACTGTGGCTAGAAAGATAGTTGCAGGTGTCATTGCAAACCGCTTTTGGCTCTTGGGAAGGGTGGGTGTGGCAGGCTCGGAAGACATCATTTTCAGTCTGTACCAGAATGGGAGAGCTTTTGATAGCCTTGTTTGGGTTTTCTTTTTGGTTTTGTTTTAGTTTCTTTGTTGTTTTGTTTTCGGTTGTGGTTTTTTGGTGAGTGTTTCTTTTGTTTTACCTCTGTGGCACAAGACCTAGCTCTTAAAGGAGAGTTTGAGAATTAAGACCCCTTTAGGAAGAAAGGCTGAAAGGAAGGAGGAATGCAGGATGCAACGCTCTAGATATTTTTCTATTGTTATTCTGTAGCTAGGAGAAGAATACTCATTTTTCTTCCTGCTAGATTTTGTGTAATTCTAGTTACTTTCTTAAAATAATTCCTGTGCCAACAGTATTACTTGTTTTGGTTGGAGTGACTGGCAAGTTGTGACTGTAATAAAGTAGCATAAAGCTCACAGTGAACCTACAAATGGTTTTCTAGAAGTTACTGCTGCACATGCTGCAAGTGTCACTGATGCGGCTGAGTTGAACTTGGAAGCTCTCTCACTGGTGTTAGGCTCAGAACAAGTTTTCTTCCAAAGAAAGATGGATGCCTTTGTCTTGTTTTTCTTCTTCAGAGAGTAAGTTAGCCTCTTGCCATTGTCAACAAGTGAAAACAAGGGCTGGGCTTCATGGCTGCAGTCTCTCTCGCAGGTGCACGATGCACTTCAGTTACGGGGTGCCCGTAGTGCTCCTGTAAAGCAAATTTCATTTTAACGAACTATTGCTTCCTGACTAAGCCTTGATTAAAGTGTAAATACTCGTTTCTGGAAAGCTTATGTTTCTCTTCTCTGGGATTTTCTGGAGACGTAGCACATACGTGCCTGCTTTAACAGCTGTGGGACTGCTCTTTTCCCGCCCTGTGGTCCAACCCAAATGTGCAGTTGCATAAACTGACAGCACCTCCTTTTTGTTGTTATGCACTTTGTATTGTAGCACCATCTCTGTCCTTTGATAAGCCTTGACTTACCCGTGGTAATGTTCTCTGACAAATATACATCATCACATGGAGAATGATTTGACTGTACCTTTCCCCATACTAAACTTCTCATTACCGCTGTGCCTATGACTCTGACATTTTACCATTTCTCCGTGGAAATGGAGGCTTGTCCACAGTCACTGAAACTCTTTAAGCTGTCCACAAGGCATTCTCCCAAGTCACTGGTAAATACGACACATCTGTTGTCTCGAAAGAAGTGGAGACAGGAAGGGGCTAGTGTGTCCCTTCCCACGTAAATTACAGCAAAATCTCCTAAGAAGATGTGTTAGCTTTATGGGCCCCGTTGATGCAAAAAAAACTATTCATGTTGCGTACCCATCTCCCTGTTCCTTTTCTCAATAGATACAAAACAGCCCCCTTCCTGCAAATTACCACATGGAGTAGAGGGGCCACGTGAGATACAGCATCTCACGCTGCTGTGCAGCAAAATCATTAACCACCAATAAATGCTATTCAGAATGTTTTGTAGATGTTATACAGTTATTTTCAGGTAAGTATAGCAAAGCTAAAAAATTATGTTTTTTGTCATTGAAGCATATTGCTCTATCAGTCTTGATTCTATCTATTGGATTCGTGTGCACACACACATATATGGTTGATTATGCAGTTAATATATGTGCTGCATCTTATTTATCTGTTTGACAGAATCAATTCTTTATCATCATATTTATCTTTTAAATTATAACTGGTTTTCAGGACTTGACATCTATTCTGAATAGATCTGTTGGCATTCTTGGTTTTGAATGTTGCCATTTAATTTGCTTTGCTATGAAAAGAAGTTATACTTAAGACAAAAATATTCATGCGTCTCATCCTGTAATTCCTTTTCGGCTTAAGGGGCGGGCTGCTTCAGTTTTATCCCATTCATTCTTAGTAATTGTAAGGGCCGTTGTAAAGCTCTGAATACTGTTCTTTCAGGAAAAAAAAATAGCCTGAACTTAGGGGTTTTGTAGGTAAGGCTTTTTTTTTGAGGCCACTCAGAAGTGAAGTACTCTCTTTTTCTTTTTGATAATGAATTTTGGAAAAAGCAGGTTGGGTACTGGGAATGCACTGACCTTCTCACCCTCACCACACAAGTTCTAAAGGATTTTTTTCCCCAAAGCGTCTGGCTACATAAACAGATGACCTGTCTGTTTACCACAGACTCATTCTCTGGATATGAAATAAATTTCAGTGACTCAGTGCTTCCTATTAAGTAATATTATCAATATGTAGAGGAAGGTGGGAGAATAATCCAAGCTTTCTGTTGCAAATTGTTTATTTCCGGCACGTCTGGCAGACTTACTGCAGATGCCTTGCTAATATTGCTTCCTTCAAGAAACTGAAGGGACATTTTTGGTATCTCGGGACCAGGTAATACATAAGTATTTATGCATTAATGATAATTACACCACTAACCATTTCCCCAACTGTAAGATGAATGCAACAGCTGCAAACAGATTGTTCTAAGCAACATACTGGGTTAAACATTCAAGAGCCCTAGTTAGAAGTCTTGTATTATGACCTTGATAACTTCTCCCTTCTTTTCAGTAAAAATTATTGTTCTTATGCACAGCATATACTTTTCCTGATAATTGGTGTAGCCTGTCAGTCTGTAGTACATTGTAGTCTCTAGTTTCTGCCCTGTGTCCTATCCTATACACTATTTGAGCCTTTATGCTCCTCATAGAATGAGTAAAAAGCATGAAACCAGCACTATTTCAGGGATCTCTCTTCTTCTGTGGCAGTGTTCAGCTCATTAGTTCTACCAAAAATTGATACAGAAGTAACTTGCACTGTTTGGTTAGTTAACAAACACGTTTGACTGTGTGAATTGTGTTGAAGAGCATCCTTGGTTCCTGAGGATTTATCTAAAGGTCCATGTGCTTACAATAAAGTCAGTTAAGTTCACATCTGAGTGTGCTTTTAACTACGACTGGCTTGTGGAGGTGGCTGGGCCTCTGATACTTGTGCTGACCAGTATGTATTGGTTTGCCGGTATTCCTGGCTTGCCCCCCACACCCCGGTCTGTTTGTCCACATAGCGGCATTTTATTTTTAGACTCTGAATTCTTATGGATGGTCCTTTTGTAGTGTACTAGTCAAGATCCAAACAAATAATGAATTTGATATCTCTTGTGTCTTTAGGGGCTCATGCACCTCCTCTATAGATGTACTTGCATAAAGTTTGCTTTAAGAGTGTCTTGCAATATCAACTTAGCGGATACTTTGTAAGATCAATCATAACCTTTCAAGCACTGACTGGCAGATGATGCCTATGCCCCCTCCTAGCTCTTAGCAGAACTCTGCTAACTGAAGTGGTCTGTGGTACAGACACAAACTGTAACAACTGTGGGAAGGGGAGGTGTCCCAACTATTGATACCTCTTTCCTAAAGTAAAGGTCACTTTCTGTAACAACATATGCAGGATCCGCTCCTAAACTCTGAAGTTACGGAGTGAAAGATGAAGCACGGTTGCACAAATTGATAATAGTCATTGGATTGATATTAGTGTGTCTCTCTTGCTTTTATCATGTCATAGACATCAATTACTATGCCTCATATGCGGGTACCAGCATTGGTAATATCAACCACAACATACGTTCACTGAAACTTAATTCTTTTTGTTGTCAGATATGCAATAAGAAATGTGAACATAAGGTGAGCAGTTTTCTCCGGTCACGATGCTACCCAAGAATATGCTGTATTCCATGGTCCAGTGTTGTTTTAGTTAATCATAACCTTTGATCTTCTACAACACCACTCAGAAATTTTACATGTGATCCTGAAGTTATTTGTAACTGCTGTATGTTGCTGTATAGATCCCCGTGTGGTTGTTGTCAAGGCTGTGTCTGTATGTGGTTATTTACGTGACAGAAGTTGACTGGGGTAGATAAGGAATCTGGGTGCATTTGTCACTCACGAGTGTATTTTTGCCTCAAAGACTCAGGAAGGTTTCCTCATGTAGCTGCTTTTCTGCACTTGCATGTCTGCCCGGTTACTGCAGTGATCTTTTGTCAATTGGGGGGGCGGGGGGGAGAAGTCAAGGGCTCAGTGGGCAAGATGACTGAATTTTAAGATTCGTTTTCCAGGAGAAGGGATAAAGGGAAGCAGGAACATAATATTTTTGTAATCTCAATTGACTGGATTCCTGAAATGTAGGAGTATTTCCTACGATATGTGCTAAACAGTGGGAAGGGAAAGGGGGTATGTATAGGGGTGTGTGTGTATATGCACATCACCGGATATTGGAAGCTATTTCTAATCTGTTTTTCTCTTTTGAGATTTCGTTGTACAGACATTAATACTGGCTGTTTACTTGCCAAGGGGTCTGTGACTCTAGTAAGTCTGCGTGTACAGAAGCTTCATACCTGGCTGAATATATTGTCAGGTTAGAAAAAGAAATGCTAGATAACCTCCTTTAGTTAAAAGAACCTACATGCTAATCAAATAATTTTCTATCAATCCAAACTGCCTTTCCTACGGTTTCTTTTGTGTGAGTTTGAACTTACCAACCCCTGAGCCAGAAGCCAGTGAGGCTGTATGAATTTACCCTAGCTGAGATACTGGAACACCACAGGTTGCATACATGATGTGTATCATCTCATAGTAGAGTCAGTATTATGCATCAGTTTCAGCAGAAGTCATAGGTGTCCTACTGTAACTCATTCAAATAGTTTTCATAGCTCAAGTGAACCATAAAAGACAGACCTCTTACACGATCCGCAGTGTAACTTTGATTGATTTACATGGTTGAGTCATTGATCTGACTTACAGTTACTTGAGGCTTGATGTATAGCAATGAATGGATTAAAATTGAATGGAAGGCACTGGAACTGGTATAAAAATGGATATGGAGGACCAATGAAGTCCAGGAAAGCAGAACGGATCGATACCTTGAAAAACATAATTATAAGGCTGAACAAATTCTGTTGAAAAAGAACTTGGCTAAACTGGTCGTCTTAAGACTTTTGTGTGGACGTGGCCAAAGAAATGGTAATTTTGCGTTGGTAATGAGTTTATAGTGCGGTACTCTTAATGCTAAATATATAGAGAGATATTTAGCATATATTGAGCATATATAAAAGTAGCTTTGCATAATATATTGTGCTATTATAGCAGAATATTCAAGACTGGTAAATTCAAAGATTAATTCAAAATGCAGTCATCTTTCCTCCTCTATAGACTTTGATTGAATGTCCAATTTTTAATCGGTAACAAAGCACTTTGATTATTTAAAATTTGGAACACAGAACAGGACTGTCAGAAACTGGTTGTAGTGAGGGGATGCAGTATTCTTAACAAATGTCTGAGATGTTACCTTTTTTCCCTTGTGTGTTTCCTTGCATATAAATAAATTTAGCTGATCATCACCATGTTTTTAATCTGTATTTTTATAGGCATTGTCTGTATTTCATTTAAGGGATTGGAGCAATACGAAAGACTCTCTTCTGGAATGTTACCAAATTTTATTTTATCACAAAGTACTGAAGTGTAACATTTCTGTGTGTTTTGTAGCATTTTGAGTCTTAAATAACCTGAATGGTAGTTGGCCATAACCATGATATCATTGCTTATTACTCATTTCCTACAAGTGAAACTGTGACCAAGTGGTAATTTATTTAAAGAGAAGTGCTGTTAACCTCTCAATTCAATCATGTGCTGACAACATAGGAAATTCATTCTTCTTGTGAATACCTACATACCTGCTTAATATAACACGTTCTTAAATCGTGCCTGACTTTTTTGCTTTACGTTAAAAATTCTCCAAAGCAATAGGCTTTTTAAACCCATAGTCTCTTTTAATTAGTGAGTTATGTGCATTACTATTTAGTGAACAGTGTATTTTTTTTTTAAATTTGAAATGCCACAAGACCTAATTTTAGAAGGAAAAATAAAGTTTATTGTATTTCCTTTGAAGGGCGCAATTTCTTGCGAGCCGTTGCAATCTTTTGCTCCATTTCCAGGAAGACAACTTCAATAAATGTCAAATGTAGAATGCCATGATATATAATGACATTGCTGTAGCAAAGCTTGTAGATTTGTCACATTTGCCTTAGACCCTTGTCACTAAAACTACTTGATTGGGGGGGGGAGCGGGGCAGAAATCCGGTGTGTTTCTCATTCCTCTTTGCTTTCTGTCCTCTTCAAAGTGATACCTTCTGGACACCGTGCCTAATTCTTCTCCTTTATATGTTAAGACAAAGACTGAAATGATCAGTATCATACCTGTAACAGTGTTGCCCTTGTTGAAGGAGAGGGTTTTGCCTGAGAATTGCGAGAGTAGTTTTTTGTGATTGTGTTTTGTTTTGGGGTTTTTTGGGAGTGATGGTGGTGGTTGTTTTTTGAGAAGCTTTTGCTGTACTGATGCATCTAGGGTAGGAGTCATAATAATCAGCATGGTTCCTGTGTGATGGCTGATGTTATTAAAACTTCATGTGCAAATTTTAGCTAGAGCAATACTAAGCCACATCTTGGCAGTTTCCATGTGTGCTTAGAATGTAACATTCTGTAGTTTTCCAAACGGATATTTTAGGGATATAAATGGTGTTGCATTTTTGCATAGGATTTTCAATTCAGGATACTTCAACCTTGTTGGTTGCACTGAATTTTCCGTCACACATTAGTCATCCTCAGCATATTAAAACCTCTTACAGGCACTACAGCAGTACCTCAAGTTGATGTTTAGTGTAATGCCTGATTATTTTAAATGAGTCCCAAAAACAAATTTCAATACAAATTATGACTCTTAAAAGTCTCATTTTGAGAAACTCATGAAAGAAAAATTGTCTTCAAAAAGAATTAGTAAAGTGGCAGAATTCTTGTCAGATACGTGCAGTTTATTGCCAAGTCATAAGATTTTCTTACCAGGAGGGAATATTTCTTTAAACTTAAGATATGAAGGGAGACAGTCCTGCAGGTTTTCTTTTCTCCTCTTTCATAGAATATCTGTAAGGAATAAAACTGTGTCTATCCACAATAACGCAGAACTTTTGGGGGTCTGCAAAGATACGCTGAATTTCTTGTATTTTCTTTCCCTTTCAGGGCCCTCATCTTGGCTTTAATAAAAGGTCAAAACACCATGCTAAAGCTAATAATATCCTAAGGAATCAGAAATTTTGTTTTATTTAGAAATGTTATGGTGTCTTGTTGCTGTGTTGTGAGTTTTTTTCAAAATGCTAATACTTTAATGACTAAAATATCACAAACCTTAAGTAGAAATTCATGATGTGTAGGCCGTTTCTCAGTTTTAAAGAGTGACAATGATCTTATGGAATAATGATTGAATAGGTAGGAATCTTGCTTCAATTTCATCTCCTGACAGTGAAAAGAGCTCCATTTGCATGGAAACTTACTATTAAGTGACTATCACTCCTTGTCAGGGTTTGCCAAAACATTTCTAAACATGTTCTAAATGTACTTGGAAACGTCTAGTGAGAATTTGTAAGAAGACTGAAGCAAGCACTTTCTAAAGTTAAGTCAACCTTGACATGCAGTTGGCACGTCTTGGAGAAAATACATCAGAATTCTGGATTAGTAATTTTCTACAAAGAAAAGGTAGATTTAAAGTTTCACAGATCCAGCTCTGAGCAGGCCCAAATATGTGTAATTCAACCTGATTAAGATGACTGGTATGCACAAGCTTACCTTAGGTAAGAACATGGCCTTACTTCATCAGGGAAAGCATATGTGGAGGCAACTTGTTTTATTCCATAAGAATCAGGTTTTCTATATCTAACCATGTCAACAACCACGGGTTCCTTCCATCTCTTTGTATTCAACATGTTATTCCCTTTTGGGAATGGGAATATTGTGCCTTCTCAAAAATATATTGAAGTCCAGCATGAATCACTTGGAACAAATTCCACTGATTTCCATTGGGTACAGGCAGTGCAAACAGGGATCATGCTTACTCTGACCTGTTGTGTATTCTGAAGTGGTATATGAACAACTTAACTCAAAGGCCAATTTGATCATTCAAGAGGTCATCTAAGGAACTTGAATGGCTATAGCCATCACTTAGATGTTACCACCTGCCTCAGGATACTGGCAGACACATCCATCTAGTGCTGCTACGCATGAATTTTGGTGCCTTCATTGTGGCCTGCTAATAACCAAGTCATAAACTGTTTAAGTAATGCCCTTGCCTTCTAGCTTGAAAGAGAAGCTTTCACTGGAGGTGACAGTGGGCAGGACAACCAATCCTTTTGGTAGATGAAGAGGAAAAGGGGGAGTTTGTCCTGCTGCAGATGGCCTGACTAGAATATTTGCTAGAATATTGCCAGATATCAATATCCCATCTCTGAAACTATTCTAAAAATAAGAGAATTGGCTACTCTTGAGGCAAGATGTAGAAAAGCATAAGTGTATTAATTTTTTTTTTTTAATACATATATGTAGACAGTCTCCTCCAGTAATGTTATGGGCAACTGTAGCACTTGTGTAATGGCTGAAAAGTCTGCTATGCACCTAAGATGCCAAAGAACTGGATGTCGCACTATGGAGTATTGTGTTACTTAGGGCTATAGACTTTAAAAGGTACCTAATGCCCACCTCAGGAAAACAACCTTTTGATCTCGGTGGGGCTTTCAGAAAGGCAGAGTTGGAAGTTTTTTATGCATCTTTTTGAAGTACTTAGAACATGGAAAGACACTTTTTTTTTTTTTCCCCTGAAGCTACTGAAAATTTTTCTGCTCAGTAGGACTCTGTGTACCTGTTGCAGACCTGCTGACCTAGTTGGGCCCCAGGTGTCAGCCAGGACCTAATCTGGTGTGTTGTACCCATCCTGAAAAGGGACGTTTCAGGTCGCACAAAGGAATCTGGGAGATGTTATGCATTGGTGTAGCTGAAGTCCAAAAGCAAAATTCACTCACAGTCCAACCCAGATTGAAGTTGGCTGTTTGAACAGCCTCTGTCCTAGAATCCCATGCTTAATTTGTACTACATTTTGGTTTTCTCATTAGTCCTCGGGATTTATGCCAGCAATAACAGCCAGAAGATTTTGCCTTCACTAGCTAGTTTGGATTATGCATTTATTTGCCAGCTGAGCATCCCGTTATTACAGTTTCCTCCTCCCCAGTGGTGTTCCTAGCCCATCTGCAGTGTCACAGTTACTCCCTTCTACCGTGGAAAAACGAGCATAACGTAAGACTGGCTTTTCTGACCTTAATCATGACTTCACATGATTTCTCCCTGTAGTCACCATGGTAACAGTGGTCTTTTTAAAAGTGATAGGTGCAGTCACCACTAGTGCTTATTTATGCAGTCATTTGAGCCGTTAGTATAGAGGGAACAAGTACATTCACTAAATAAAACCTTATTTGCACAATCCACATGCTCGATAGAATGTTATTTCCTCTGTAACTATCATTTCTTCACTCTTGTAGTTTTCCATTTGACTTATTCTGCTAATTTGTTAAAAACCAGTTTCTGCAACTCTTTTTTTACATCCTTGGTTTCAGAGCAATTCAAATGGCTGTATGAAGTTTCTGCCACAGAAAGCACACAATCCATTTCACCTTCTCTTTTATAATTGGCTTTGTAAATGAGTGTACCTTTAAAGGACTTGCTTCCAGTGCAGTAACAACCATGTGCTTACCTAGTAGTAAAATTTAGCTAAAGCTTACAATTAAAATAACTAATAGTTAAAAAAAAACCCAAAACCAGTAATGCCTTGAGTTCTGCTCAACAAACAAGAGGTATAGTATTAATTTCTAGTTTACTTGTAGGAATGGGTGATACTGGAAAATTATCTAGAACAAGAATATAGAATGAAGAATTAATATTCTTGTCAACCCCACAAATGAATGTGATGTTTTCAATTTGTATAACATACCATGGTACTTGGTATCTGTTTACTTGAGGGTCAGCCTTGTGCAACTTAGATGACTCTTGTCCTTGAACTCTTCACCGAAATGTGTATAAATAGCTGCCTGCAATGTTTATGGTAACTATGTGTGGCAGCTGGGCTCATGTGGAGTGAGGGAGGGCTTACTGCTGCAGATTCACTGCCACTGTTTCTCAGACCTTGAGAACTTCTCCTTGTTATCCCTGCTTGACTCATTTGTCTCCCCCTTCCCCCTCCCTTAAAAGAGGTTGTTTTGTTTGTTTTAATCAAGTATTATAAGTGCAATGTCATCAGCTCAGCATGGAACAAAAGGAAAAACATATCCTGGCGGGCAAAACAGAGGCAGATCTCCATTGTGTACTATCAGTGATGGGGGGTTATAAGCCTCTCGGTATTACAAATGAGTCTATGGACCTGTTAGTAAAAAAGATTTTTAAAGGGCAGGAAGTAAAACGTGAGAGAGGGGGACAGGACAATGAAGGGAAGAAAATGTTTTTTTGGAATTTATAGATCTAAAGAACTGATACTGAATTATCTTGTAACGTATCAAAATACATTGATCTTGCGCCTCTAACAACATATTTTTGATTTTGGCATGAAATAATACTTAAAAGCAAAATTGTGCTGAAAAGCAGTAACGACCACAGGGAATTCTTTAGAACTAAGTACATGAATGAACATACGAGGCAGAGTCACACAACAGTGAATGCCAAGAGCAACTATTACTGTGTCTGTCAAGTTTGGGAATCTAAATATCATGCCAATAGTGGAAGAAACCTTCACAAAGGAGTAAGAAATTTCATTGTTGTCACAACTAAACAGAAGTTAATTTAGATACTTTGTAAAGTCACACCAGGATAGTTCGTGGTGAGAATTTATAAAATGTGAGAGTTGTGGTTGTTCAAACCCTTAGAGGAAAATAAATGATTACATGAAAAGAAGGCTTTTGTTAAAGGCAATCTAATGAGCAAGGAACAGAACATCAGTAGAGATTTTACCTGGGATGCTCGCTAGGAAGTGACTTCTAATGGTTCATATCTCTGTTATCTGGAAGTCAGGATGAGTTCAGAATGCAGCAGGGATGTGACTGGTTTGAATTTTGTGTTTGCCTGCCCCTGGTGGGTTCAGGGATGGTGCTTACCTCTGCTTCTCTGCTTTCGCACCTACATGTTTCAAGCCTGGAAGTCTGTTTTTTTTTAAGCCTGGAAGTCTGTTTTAGGATTTGGGGAGGAGGGCAGGAGGGTTGTACATGTGGGCATTTAATTTTCTCTTCTAAAATACAGACCTGACTTGAAATCCACAGATGACCAGAGTGAGGGAGACAGAAAGGTAGAACTTAAAATACCATGCAGGTAGCACTTCTGTCACACGGAACGAATTTTATTCCGTGGCAGGCTTAGTGTTAATGCAGGAAAGAATCCGCCACTGAGAAATACTATTATTGAGATTGGTCTTGATTCCTTATGGGATTGCTCAGCCTCCTCAAATCAGGTTGTTAGTCCCCGATCATACCTTATTTAACCCTAATACAGGATGTATGCATATATATGGAATTGTATAAAGATGTACTGATGGTGTACACATGTACTGATGCACATGTGTACTGGTAGTCTATGCGGGTGTAAATACAGTAGTCTAGAATACCATGCTGTGCGATTTAGCCTTTCAGTACCTTTCATCTGTTTTACACTGATATATAAAAATGTTAGTTTTCCACATCTGGGCCTAGTACATTTAAATCATAATTTGGCTTAACACAGAAATCTAGAACGAGGGAGCAGGTGGAAGCGGGAGTACAAAAACATAGTAGTAGGTTGGCAATTAGTATTTATACTTCCCAGCTAATAATGAGTTTTTATTCTTCAGTGAACAAAAAGCAAGTGAATGTGCAAACAAATAAAAGCATTTAAAACTTTTCAACTGTTGCAACATGACTGCATCCACTGAGGAATGAGATCAAAAGAGGTGCTTGGACCAGCCTCTGAAGGCTGCTCAGCCCCAGCCTTGCTTCTTGGAACACGCGGCTTTGAATCCCAGCTCGGCGCTGGCAGCTGCTTGGACGGCTGCGTTTTAACCCTCCATCTGCCTTCCCAGTGCTATCTTTGGTCTGGCTCCACGGTATCTCAAGGATTAGCTGTGTGCATACTCCAACAGCTCCGAATGTCTCTTGGCAATATCCAGCTTTAAACTTAATACAGTGGGAGGTCATTCTTCCCATTGCTGTGCTGCTTATTTGTTTAGATTTCATTCAGTCGCTGGATCTGCCACGGGCTTTGAATTCTTGCATACTTAGTTGGCCAGTGAGTGCACGTGTATAACTTACTGATAAGTGACACATTTTTGTCATTGTTTCCAGGCTGGCGTAGTTCGTTACGCCTGCCCTGTGTGTGCCGTTTCGTGTTCGGTGGTAATCTCCCTCGGTTGTTGTATGCTAATGTATCTTCATAAACCATCACTTCACACCGAGTACCTGAATAATTTCATTACTTATGTAAACAAGTATCTCTCTTCTTTTAACCCTTATCTTTCTAAGCAGAGCTGTTGAGGCACAGTTGAGATGAGAAAGCAGTCAACCAGTTTTCAGGGCTCAGAGGCGTAATGGCTACGTACATTCGCGCCAGCGCCGTTACGCTGGTGCCCAGCAAGTCACCAAACGAAGCATGGAGTTGCCGTTGCCTTAAGAATTTTGATTGTGCAAGGATGTCTGGGAAGCTTTATTTACTTGGCTTTGCACTTACTGGAGGAAAAAGTTGAAATTTCTCAACGGGGAAAAAAGGGCGATTGTCTTCTGTGATATCCCAAGCTGTTATAAAGAGGCTTATGGCATCACCAGGAATTTTGACTCTGATCTGGGAAATAAAATGAGACAAATGAAAACTGACAAGCAATAAATATTCCTTTTCCATTTCACTTGCCAAAAGTCCCATGAATGTAACACCAAAAATCTGTGCTGAAGTGCTCTTGCCTGTTTCCCTTAAAACAGTGCATTTCTTCTTATTCTGTAGAAAATACCATAAAATCATTCTTGGCTAGGCATTTACTTAAGAAGAGCTCTGCTCTGACTCAACTTAAGCAAAATAAAATATGTGGCAAGAAGCTCTTAACTGTCACTGATGTTCAGTTGCCAATTAATTTTCTAGAGCATGATGCCTTGCTTGATACTCAGTGATTTATTTAACCACTGTTCCTGTTACGCTTAGTTCAAAGCTGTTTCAAGCACAACAATGCATGGCTCTAATTTTTATTTCTTCATCCTATAACTTAAAACTGAATAAATACATTTTAGTCCTGTAACTTTTAAGAATATAGATAAAACTAATCTTTCACACCTTTGGAATAGCGGTTTATGGCTTAATCCTAAACCTGCACAGCTGAACTCTGGAAAAGCATCTTGCCTACTGCTAGCTGTTTCCAGAATGAAATGCTGGGGAATAAAACAAGAAATTTCATTTTGAGAATTCTGAAAACACTAGCTATTATTTCTCTACAATTGTATCAAGAAAATCAAATGGTATATCGTAGTCCAAAACACTGTGTATTACTTACTCAAGCTGTATATGTGTATGTATTTGAATTTCACGCAGGGTTTTCCTGTGTTTTGCAGATTGCTCTGAAGAATTTCCAGCTGATGCCTGGCTGTAACACAGTGATGGCTCCTACCCCTGAGAAGAGGGAGGGAGCCCGGAGGGCAAGGAGAACGCCTTGCTGTTCGTTTTTGTGGCCACCGGGTGTCATTCTAGGAGCAGACTTTGGCCAGCCTGGGAGCAATACTGTGGCAGCATCACTGGAGGCTTCAGGCAATAAGTTGCTTTGCACCAAGTAAGTCAGCCTCTGAAGTAATGATTATTTACCTTTTGTATCTATTTAAAAACAAAAAAAATTCTAAAGGGTCAACAGTGTTGTTGCTTTCCATTTCTGCATTCAGAATATGAAACGCCGGGTCGTAGCATGAAATGCTGAGCAAGTTGAAGGCATCTGTGGTAAAATGTTCTGTAAATGCTGCTTATGCAGCTGGGGAAACTTCTGCATCTACGCATCAAATTTGCACAAGCTTAAATACAGCATTTCTGAGGATGTTAATAGCTATTTTTAATAATTACTCTATTAGCAGTTGTTTTGAATTTGTACATAACTGACGCTTTACAGTTAAAGTGCAGGAAGAATGGGGAGGCAGAATGACTTCTAGGCAGAATCAAGTAATTGCTTTCCAGAAGGATTTTTCCCAACTTACGTTCAACAAAGCGGAAGTCCTAGAAAAAGTCCGTAGCACCATGTAAGGCACCAACATGGGCTTAGCTTGGTGTTACACTGAAAAAAGCTTGCTGGATTCAGCGTTTGATGTGTCTTGCTGGTCTTGTTTTAAATAACTTTTAGGAGGGGTTTCTGTGGGGGAATGAGCAAACAGGTGCACTGGATATCTGCAAGAACGGGAATAAGTAGCATGAAAAAAGCATGCGAAGAAAGGGAGATGAAAGTTTAATGAAGCGGAGCAAGGTCCATGGTACATGACATAAGGACAGATTTTGGTAGAGCAGAGATTATGGAGCCTTAAAAGTGAAGATGTGAAGCCTGAATTTAAAGCAAAAGGGCACTGGAAGAAAACTGAGGTGCAAGCAGGTATAATAGTTAGGATATTAGAGTGCACTTCCAACATACTGAATCGAGGGAGAAAAAAGGGATTTTTGTCCTGTATGTGTGTGTTCATCTTCAGCTTAGCATATTTGCCGTTCTGTGTGATAAAAGACCTCTAAACTGAAAGCATCGGTGTCAATCCAGATGTATTCATCTACGTTCACCTACTAAATTGCTGAGAAATTATTCAAGAAAACTGGGAACAGGCTGATAGTGAAGCTTCTCAAATAACATACTGGGATCTAAGTTTGTCCTGGAATTCTTGTTCCATGTTGTGTGTGATGTTTAAAGAATAATAATAATAATTACACACACCTTATGTAATGTTAGTTCCCATTTATGCCGATTGCCATCCAACCCTTAACAAAGATATTTAGTCTTTAAATTTTAAATATATTTGTATATATTTATATGTACACATAAATATAAATAAAATATGTGTTTAAATGGTGTTTTTCTTGGATGACACACTGGGACCAGTTAGCTCCAGCCTGACTTACGAAATGCCCACAGCCTATCAAGGAGGAGTATTTGGACTTCCTGCTAAGTTGAGAGCAAGTTTTATGGTGTGTTTATATGATGTGGGATTTTTTTGGGGTGGGGTGGAGGGGGGTGGACACACTTGTCCTTTCTGTGAAGGATGATGCTCCTCCTGCTGTCTTAGAGCTGGCATATTTCTCATATTTAGAATTCCCAAATGAAGAATGTTCATTAACAGGAAAGGCTGCAAAAACTGGCAGCACAAATAATGAAGAAATCCTTTACGGTTCTTGTTTTCTACGCTTTTGATCAGTCTCAGCCTGGCTTACTCATAACTTGGGAATTGTTTTTTTTCTTGACTGTGTGGGAATTCTGTTATGAATGTCGTGCTTACAACTGGATTTAAAGATTTTTCTGAAGCAGTTGGACAACTTTTGCTTATCAGGTAAGTGAAACGTAAACTTAGTTTTGATTGGATCAGACACAGGAACATTTAATTTTTTTGTTATTCTACTCTGGTTGCATTTCTAGGAGTGTCAGAACTTGAAAACTTGCCACTTTTCCAACCAATAGCTGTTTTAAAGGCTATTGCATCTACTGCCAGTAAGTTTTCTTGTGAAGGTACTTCCGTGAAGAATACAGAGTCAGACCTCTCAAAGAACTGGGTTTCATCTGAGCTGTTTTTACATTAGAAAATTGGTCCTTTTTAAAAACTACATTTCAGATGGAAAGTTGTGTCCTTATTGTTCTGTGTGTTTTGCACCAGTATTGTCTCTACCATGCTACCTGAGCATCTGGTAGTATTCTGTTAATCAAGGTGACTACGCTTTCATATGGTGTCCTCCTTTCTCTTCCCTCTTGCTGCCCAGCTCTCTTTCCAGGAAGAGAATGATGTATGTTACGTTCTGTATGTATGGCCGAAAGGGCTTATGTATGCATGCGCAGGTGTTAGAGGTGGCGAAGCCAACCAAAGTAGTGTGCAAGTTCAATCCCGGAGAGCTGTTCCTTGCAGTAGTTGCTAATATGAGGAAACCTTTTTTTTTTTTTTTTTTTTTTAGGCTAGAATCTGCTTTCTGAGGGCTTTGGCCAACTTCTGTGTCAGGCTTTTGATGATTTGGAAGAAAAAGTCAGGGAACTCGAACCCAGCTGGATGATATGGTATCTCCTAACAAGTGAAAATAGCAAAACTGTCAAACATACTGTGTTGGGTTGAACCTGGCTGGACACCAGGTGCCCACCAAAGCTGCTCTATCACTCCTCATACTAAGCTGGACAGGGGGGAGAAAATACAAATGAAAGGCTTGTGGGTTGAGATAAGGACAGGGAGAGATCAGCCACCAATTACCATCATGGGCAAAACAGACTCGACTTGGGGAAATTGGTTTAATTTATTACCATCAAACCTGAGTAGGATAATGAGAAATAAAACCAAATCTTAAAAAACCTTCTTCCCACCCCTCCCTTCTTCCTGGGCTAAACTCTACTCCTGAATTCTCTACCTCCTCTCCTCCAGCACCACAGGGGGACGGGGAATGGGGGTTGTGGTCATTTCATCACACGTTGTCTCTGACGCGCCGTCCTCCTCTTGAGGAGGACTCCTCACATTCTTCCCCTGCTCCAGCATGGGGTCCTCCCACAGGAGACAGTCCTCCATGAACGTCTCCAATGTGAGTCCTTCCGACGGGCTGCAGTTCTTCCTGAACTGCTCCAGCCTGGGTCCCTTCCATGGGGTGCAGTCCTTCAGGAACAGACTGCTCCAGCATGGGTCCCCCATGGGGTCACAAGTCCTGCCAGGAGCCTGCTCCAGCTTGGGCTTCCCATGGGGTCATGGCCTCCAGGCATCGGTCTGCTCTGGTATGGGTTCTCCCCAGGCTGCAGGTGGAGATCTGCTCCAGTATGGAGCTCCATGGGCTGCAGGGGCACAGCCGGCCTCACCATGGGTTTCCCCAGGGGCTGCAGGGGAATCTCTCCTCTGGCACCTGGAGCCCCTCCTGCCCCTCCTTCTGCATGGACCGTGGTGTCTGCAGGGCTGCTCCTCTCACATGCTTTCAGTGCTTTCTCTGGCTGCAGTTGCAGTGCCCTCTTTTCTCCTTCTTTAACATATTATCCCAGAGGTGCAACCGCCGTCGCTGATGGGCTCGGCCTTGGCCAGTGGCGGGTCCGTCTTGGAGCCGGCTGGCACTGGCTCTCTTGGACGTGAGGGAAGCTGCTTCTTGCACAAGCCACCCCTGTAGCCGCCCAGTACCAAAACCTTGCCACGCAAACCAAATACACGTACAGGGTAAGCAGGAGCATAACGTCAGTGAAACTTGAGGGACAGTAGCTTGAACCAGCCAAGTGTGGCTGAGCAGTTTAAAACTCGACGATACAGCACTGTGCTACCAACTCCTCCAGATCCTTTCCTGTGCATGATAGCATATTCTTCTGCTTCAACTAGCTGATTTTAATTAAGAGTTGAAGTCATTCAATTATTGCTTTGGCAAAAGTAATATGATCTGAGATTTGAATGATCTTATTGTTGCTATTTTTCAAATTTTAGTGCTCTATTAAAAATCAGTTTGTCATTTCTAATCACTGCTTTAAAGGTTGTCACTTCTATTGCCAATAAACTTGCTTACTGAAATAATACCATGAAGAAAATATAAGCCGTGTCCATTCAATGGCTAGACATAGGCCTTGGAGGTGGATTTCAGACTTTAAAATAAATGGCGTTGTTCCTGTTCCTTTTAGAGTCCTTAACATTTAGTCTGTTCTCCTGGATGTGTGCCACCCATTGGGAGTGAAAGCGATATTGTTTGTCAGCTTCGTTTTGCCTGAGGTTATGACAATACGCAGTTCACCCAGAACTGTCGATACGTCTCTCAACCACCTTTCCTTTGCGGCGGGGTATTTATTCATTTATACCTGCTTGAGGGAGCTTCTTCCCAGAAGCTTTCACTGGTGGTACAAGTCCCACCCGGGCTCCTTACGGGCTGATCCTTGGCAGGAAACACTGCTTAGCCCCTGGATGCTGTTAAGAACCTCAGTTTTCTTCTGATTCATTCCCCATCTTCCTCCCCCTCCCCACCCTGGCTCTACACAGGCTCAGCATTCAAACAAAAGGATCTATTTAACAAGTGTTTACAATCAGGATTTTAGGTAAAGGATTGGAAACAAAGGTACACGTGCAAAGCTTTGAGCTAGGATTGTGTTTTACAGCTCAGATCTATAGCTGCCTAGCCTACTGAACCAACTTTCTACCCTGGCATCAGCGCTAGGGATTCATTGTGCAGTGACACCTTATTTCCCAAATGCTGCAGTCACTTCTGAATTTTCTTCCGGTGCTGCCTCTTGCTTTTGTGGTAAGATTTAGAAAAGAGATGATCTGCCATGAATAATAAATGACAGCTAGAAGTGGAAAAACTGGGTACTTTATGGGGATTTCTGTTACCTCAACTGATAACCAGTTTATTGGGAGTTAAGTGAAGCAATTCTTTTGACCGGATGGTTTAGTTCCTTAAAAGCCTTTTGTGTTTTAGCCAGCTCGAGGGATTGCAGGGCAGCTGTTCACTTTGACTTTCTAGGCTTAGTAGTTTTCTTTATATTAAATGTCACCACATGCATATTCTATGAAGCCTGTGATTTCTAAATAATCAGCAAATCTGTTTTGTGAGTGCAGATAACTGATCTAGCCACATACTGTTTGGCTGAGATGTATCTATGAGATGGGGTCTTGATTTGTGCAAGTGTGTTCCCAATGTGTCGTTCTGTATCGGCGACAAAGGTTTTGTTTTTATTTTTATATCTTTTATAATGTTGTGATAAACATTTTTGGGGTTTGTATGAGATCTAATTATACTATTGGGTTCTTAATGAGACAGAAAAATGGTATGTTGCATACAGCTAGTAATTACTGGGAGACTCAGAAGATATATTTGAAAAAGGTCTAGTGGTAACTACTTAAAATATTGCAGCTGCTGCAAAGTTTGCTTTTAATGCTAGGTTGGGTATATATTCATACGCAGTACATCTAGTTACCAAGCCTGACTTAACTAGTAGTTGTCTTGTTTATGATGTTGAGTAATCAAAATGAGGAAAAAAAAAAAAATACTGTGACTTTTTGTGTTTTAGTTTGGCTCTTGGTGTGTTTTGGTTTTGTTTGGGTTTTTTTCCTCATTTTAAAGGAATAATATTGTTGAATATCTAAGAACTACAGGGATTGAAGTCTAATGTATTGTCCTGAGCAGGGTACTACCAAGCTGAGTTTTGCTGCCTCTCTACCCTACCCTTTCAACATGGAACAGAAGAGGGGGGGAAAAAGAAAACTGGTAGTTTTGCCAGAAGAGAATACTCTCCACAAATATCTGCCTACTTAGAGGCACAGAGAGAAAAATCAGCTGCTTCCACAGTGATATCATTCTCTTCTGGATACTTGGGCACCACAAAGACCACAGAATAAGGGAGGGAGTCTAGGCAGACCCCATTATGTCTGAATTGCCAGGTTTAGACACCGTTTTTTCTCAGAAGCACTGGAAAGTGAGTCTTGTCCTGTAGCTAGAAAACCTTTCGTGTTTTCTTTCTGGTAACAGCCTTCTAAGTCAATATCCTTCAGCTGTGCGGACACGGCCTGATCTCTTCTTAAAAGACAGAAGTTTGTGTCGTTTCCTCAGTCGGGGGAAAACACTATTTCCTGTTGGTTGCTGCTGTATGGGACAAGATGTTCTCGGTAACCCAGTGTGTTTTGAACGTTTTGAGTATTAGCCATCTTTAACTCACCTCAAGCGACTCTGAAAAAGAGAGTGTGTGACCTGAAGCATAAAACTGCTTGAATCCAGCAGTTACCACCTGTGCTTATTTGGAAAGTGAAAATAACAGATACCAGAAGGAGATCTGCTCTGTCCTTCTGTCCTTTTCTGGGGTGTCGCCCACAAATGAGAAACTCTGGTAACCCTTAAAGTAAGAGCTAAAACTTGATAGAAGTTAAAACTGTGTTACTCTTCCTTCTGTTAGCCCAGAAGACAATACTCGGGTCATGTAACCGAGCACTAAACCATGGAGCTTTGTACTTTTTTGGGGAAAACAGTATTTGGTGAAAGTCTTTGTGTCCCTTTGGGTATAAATTAACTGGAAGTTAGCTAATGAACCTTTGCAACAAAGATCTATTCAGATAGATATATATAAAATATCTGCATTTAGTAATAATTAATACTGTGTAAATATCCCCAACAATTAACCAAGATATGAAAATATCTCTATTTTAAATATTATTTCATATGGTCTTAGTTCACTCCAGCTCTCTCCAAGGCTTTCGCTTATGTCTCCAGGCCAGAATCAATATGCACTGTAATATCATCAGATCTGCACTTCCAATGCAGAAACTTAATGGTGACCCGATAATAAGAGATTGGCATGCTTCATAGTTGTGCAGTTCATGTCTCCTATGATTTATTTTGCCTAAATCCCACTAAGTGCTGTGCAGTATTTGTAGAGAGTTACTGAGTGACTGGAAGGCAACAAGTTGTTACATATAACTCCCATTTTGGAATTGATTTAGTTCCCTGGAGATGTTAAGCGAAGCTTTATTAAGGGCAGGTACAAATCTCCTTTGTCTTAGGGGTTAATTGTCTAGCAACATAGAAATTATGAGTGGTACTTGGTTGTTTGGTTTTGGGTTTTTTTTTTTGAGAGAGAGGATTACAGGTTCTGAATTATTTTGTAACACCACCTTTTCCTGCCACTGTATTGAAATGGCTGCTCTATTTCATTATCCTTATAAGCGTAGAGTTTCAGATGAACTGTTTCACTGACTGACTTTTCTCAACAATCTGTAAAAATCCTACTAGTACTCTCAGCTTTGACAGTTTATGCAACAATCATGGCACATCCACAAGGTCAGCTATAATTCTTTGGAAACAAGGCCAAGAACACTTCTTTAAATGGCATTCTAGCAGCCTACAAAGAAACATCATGTCCTCATACCAGATGTTTCAGTTGGACAAGACTTGGTATCTGAGGCTCTGGTAGCAAATCACCACAGTTTGTGTGGATGGGGTGTGGAGGGGCTAGATTTGATTCCAGAACCAGATGTTTTTTCCACATTGTTTTAGCAGACCACTGATTCTTAAACTTCAGATGCAAACCAGTAATGCAATATGTATGTGAGTAACGGTGGAGAAGAACACCCTCAAAACCTGATGTAGAAAGGTGGCTGGAACTAGTGAACTAGCGACATTCAATTAGCGACCCAAATACACGATTAAATGGGGTTGATCAAGCTTTCTTCACTGAACCTGTTTCTCTATAGAAGTTGCTGCAGGTATATTAGGAAGGAATTTGGGCCTGTAGGTTTTTTGTATGCACTACCACTTTGGGAAGCTCTCTGAGGCTTGAGGTGCAACCACATGCATTTCTGATATTTTTTTCCTTTTTCTTTTCTTCTGTTGTGATCAATTGTGACTGAAGCAAAACGTGCTCTCTAACATCATTGATTGTTTTACTAAAAAAAAATGAGCTAGGTATTGCTTTCTTCCATCTAATTTGTATCTGTGTAGAATGTGCTTTTTTTGGTCGAGGAGTAGGTAATATGGCTGCTAATATTTTAAGTATTTGCTGAGGAAACCCCCAAATGAATGTTTTGGGAGAATAAGGGTCAAGGAGTGGGTAGACTTTGTATTTTGTTGGGGGAGAGGGTAGATTCAGGGAGGGAACAGAATTATTACCCTTTCCCTCTGGAAAGCTATTAATTTTTCAAACATCATGATATGTGCTTTGACTTCCTACGTATCGGTTCTAGTAAAACAGAAAAGAAAGCCACACAGTTGTCTTATACAATACGGAATTAATCTTTGGGAGTTCACAGTGAGGCCAAGCACTTTTATTTTTGTTTCTGTGGAAGGAAATAAATAAATAATTATGTGGATGAAACTTCTGTGAGTATATTGGAACAAAAACTGGTTTGGTTTGGTCAGACGGATGTAGAAACAGAAACATGCCTTAGTCGGTGTGGGATTGATTGTTTCTAGAAGTGACGTAATTTCTAGGCCTGGTTAAAGAAACCCGTGTCAAACAATTTCAGATACGGGGAATCTGGAGTTCAGTGAATTATGGCGCTCGGAGTAAAATGCAACTTTCTACAATAGTCTCATTCCAATGCAGTAAAGCGCACGTGGGACACCAAGTTAGTCTACAGCTATTGCAGGCATTTGCCTGGTGGGGTGGGTAGCTTGTTCATGCAAACCACAATACCGTCTGGCAACTGCAGAGAATGACATTGACACTTGTGTAGAGACAGGTAGAAACATTTATTACGTTTTGCACTCATACACAAATACCACACTACGCATAAAAAAAATCTGAAAAGCTAAAACTCTCCCCAGTTCAAGTCCCACTCTCTGTTAGTACAGCTGTGTCTTTTTACAAGCCAGTCTTTAGCGCTTTGACTGGTTGTATTCCTAAAAGGCAAACACTACTCCCTTTGGAGGCAGTTTCATAATCAATAGACTTCATTACAGGCAATGTTTTCTCCTTACTTTGTTCGTTTTATTAACCCTAGATGACTCTTGCAATCTCTCAGGAATCTAATCCCTAACTCTCTTTGGATCGCTCCCGACCCCGGCTCCCCCCTGCCTCCCCCATGCTTTGGAGATACTACACAATGCCTCCTAGCAAAAACTTTCAGGAATTAACTTCTTTTTGCACTGTTGAGCTAAGAGTGCACTTAATTATTCATCTGATATACCTGCCAAAACTTTTTTTTTAATGGCTTTGCTTCCTATTCTCTTTTACCACCTGGTCCCATTAGGAACTAAAATAGAACTGATTTCCCAAACATTTGAAATAAGATTAGAATAGGGCACAGGACTAGGTTTGGAGAATGTAACAAGCATACAGCTGTGAAGGATGATAGACTTCCAGTTGCCTTCCTAACCAGTGCTTATAAGCTCTTTGAGATGAGAGGGATATACAGGTCAAAGTGATGCAATATAGTGGAATACCAATTAACAGGTCTTTGATATTCTTTATTTGCAGAAAGGGATGGAAAAAGTCCTCTTACAAGGACAGGATTAGCAGGAGGTGATCCCGTATCAGTGTGATGTTCAATTGTTTTATTTTTTTCTTGAAGAATGTGGTAAACGGTGCGTGGTATGTAAGGATTAGCTCAACCTGGTACGTCTCCATTTATGAAAGATCTTTCAAGGAAAATCCTGATGTAGTTTGACACAAAAATGCTGTCAGGAAGAAGTGCATTAAGCAATTTACTTTCCAATTAGGTTATATTTATTACTTGCATGGGCCAAAATATTTGCAGAAACATGTTGAAACTCTCGTTCTTTTTCTAATTGCCTTAAAACCATGTCTCGGTGTAATCTTGTTCATGGCTTCTTTTCCTTAACAATATTTTTTCAGTTCCTTTTAAACCAGAAGCTACTCTATCTTTTCTGACAGTGGGAAAGAGCTCTCTGGTAGAGTACAGCTAAAACTAGAAACTGAAAGCCTGAATGTTCACCGAGACTGAACAGATTCATTGGTGTCTTTTTCTTTTGTAATTAGAATGTAAATATTTAACCCGATGAGAGAATAAGAAAACTAAAAACCAGTTTTCTTTCATTCTACTTGCTTCTGATCAGGTCAAAAAATGGCATAGGCTATTCATTGTCTGGTACAGTAGAATGACAAAAACCAGTAGATGAACCTGAACAACTCTTGATGATGTCGGAAACACTGTACAATTATCGCCGATCTATCACGACATTGTTCTAGAAGAGGACAAGCAGTTGTCTTATTTGGCAGTGCCCAGCAAGGACAAAACCTGTAAACCCTGCCCCTTGAAAGCAGTTTTTACAGTTTTTGACAAAACAGAAGTAGTAATTTGTGTCTGTTCTAACTCTTCATATTGTTGCAAAAGCAAAATTTAATACTGCAGAGGAATGGAAATAAACACTCCGTGCTCTCTCCGTATCCTGAAGTACTCAAATCCCTGGGCCTGAAAGGATGAGCAGCACAGGATTCTGCCTGCACTGTTCGGTGCCCCCAGGTTATGAATATTTAGCAAGAACCATGCCTATTTCATACTTTACTGCTTTCTCAATGAAAAAGATAAAATTCTATGAGTGTAACTATAGCTTTGCGATAAGGAGAGTACTCTGGCTACCAAGTTCCTACTGTACAACAAATTCCCAATATTTCCTGCTAATTTCAAAGTTTCCCTCTCGCTTAGAAATACGCATAAGCCTCATCTTGCTCAGCTGTTTGCTGATCGTTTCCTTGGTCAGGAAAGTGAAACAGTTAAAATATGCCGTTAATATGGGATTTAATACTTTGGCCATTATTCCAAAAAGTCACTGGTAAATTTTCCTTCAAAGACCAATCTGCCCCTCAGCGACTGAAACCAACCAAACGACAGTCAAGATCCTGTAGTAAGCTGTGTGCATTAATCCTGTTCATAAGCTTGTATAAAATATGATTCAGCACGTATGCTCCCATGAAATACATGATTAATTGTGTGGAAAGCCTTCACCCTGAAATTTAAACACTGCTGCGTGATGCAGGAAAGAGCATTTTATCTCACTGTGGGCTAATGATTTCTTTAGAGCTTAGTGAAGCATCTGGTTGAGGACAGCAGATGACCACAGACTTGTACAGCCATAGGATATTAGCGTTTCTAAGGAGGTTAGGAGGAGTTTATACTCCAAAGAGGAATTCCAACTCTTTCGTGAATAAATAGCTGGTACCATTTTTAGGTAGGTATCCCTCCTTCCTAATGGACCCCCATGGGAGAACCTGGGCTTTTGAAAGGCAGGAGAAAACAGAAGAAGTTGGGAGGTTGGGAGGGGAAGTATTTGTGCCCATACTGGTATTCTGCTTGCTCATAGCAAACTTGAACACAAAGGTCTTGCAATACAGGGGACTGAGTTACGTGACTGAAAAACATCGTAGCAGCTTTGCAGCCCAGTACCACAATGTGAGAGAAGTCTCTGGGATATGATCAAAAAATCTTAGCGTAATGTTGGTGGTGGTTTTTTTTAATACCCTTGGTTTCTGTGTCTTTATAATACATTGTGTATGTTTGGGATTGCTAATGAATAGTTTATTCTTTACCCAAGCCTTGTATATAAGATCTCTTCAGAGTAAGCGTAGCCCACACGATTCTAATCTGCTGGATGAGACAAAAACAACCAACAACAGGATAATTGGATAACTCTTACAGAGAACAGGAAGAATTTTCTCAGGTTCATAATGTTCATAACATTGGTGAATGAGTCATGATTAGAGAATTTAATTAGGTTGGGATTTTGGGGGGTTCTATATGCCTTATGTTAAACTGATTGTATGTTTCTGCAATCACACAAAATATTTTTTGTTTGAATTCTCTGTGAATATAAAGTATTTGTACTACCAGGATATCATATTAATATCTCTCTGCAGTCTGAATCACTGGTAAACTGTCAGACTGAATATTCAAAATATGTAATGTAAAAGAACAAAGTGGACCTACATATTGGAATTCTACCTGTATCATCTCTCTCGGTTCGCTGTTCCCACCTAACTATCGTTATATATATTCCCCCTCATAGCATCACGTGGTATATGCACAGTCTATATTTTCTCAGGGAAATATCTGAAAATAATTCTGCAATGGCAAGCTGAGAATGTGCCATCCACCCTCTGCGTTCTCCATGTGTGCACTGCATTCCAATTTTCCTTTGATTGGCACGGTCATCTCTGTTGTCACTACAAGCAATGCATTGATTTCTCCTTTTAGATCAATTACTACACCATTCCTACAGTAAAAAAGGGAAGATATGAGTCTGTGCATCTACTAGGAGCTGGAGCTCCATGATTTATATCAACATAAGACAAAAGAAGGTGTATTTCTGTGAGAGGGCCGAGCAGCGGGAGCTGCTATAGTAGTTAAAAAGTAGTAAATTATGTGCTCTTCCCAGTGCTAGCCGCAAGAGGCAAGCCAATAAAAAGCTGAGCCTTGGCTCTGGACGCAGAAGACATGCACCTGACGCAGGAATTTCTGCCAGCAGCACCATTTGGTTTTCCTATGTAGTCAGGAGGTTCAAGCACCTGCATTATGATTACCTTGAGCACACACATGCTCTAAGGTAGCAGCTACTGTTGGTTCTTTCTTTCAGGTGCGTCCAAGTAGGAAAAGTCAGTATTTGGGCCTCTGTGTAGCCAAATTGCAGATTTGCCATGACTTACTGTATGTTTTCTGCTTTTAAGATAAACGCTGACCCCCAGAGCAGTGTACATACTTTGAAAAATACTTGAATAAAGTTAGTGCTTCCTAGTTAATCTTTTGTAGGCCTATACAGGAGAGTATCTATTCTTGATTCTAACTTTTCCAGATTTCTTGTGGGTGGTTTAGTTTTGTTCAGTTTTTACAGTCAAGAAACAATC
>NW_010542421.1:0-46276 GCF_000687285.1 Phaethon lepturus | reverse complement strand
TGGGTGTCGCGCCCCCCGCCCAGCCCGCTCTGCGCTGATAGATATGAGTGCCGAGCTATTGAACTTCATAGTTTCAACTGCATCAAAGGAGTTCTCACTAAGCCAAGTTGTGTAAGAGACAGTTTTATATATAAAGTATTAAAAAAATATATATAGTTCTAGAATTCCTTCTTCTCTCCATTATTAATATTACCTGGTTTTATCAAGGATTAGCAAAATACGGATCTGGAAAGTATTGAATGCCGTCTACTGTTTAGCTTTGAAAAGACTCTTTCTCAGGAGAATACTTTAGAAGTTCTCCACAGCCTATAAAACCTACATAAAATCATAAATTTTCTTTGGCAATCTTTTATTTGAACTGCAGGAAAGTAAAATAAAGATAATTTAAATTAAAAAAAAAAAAAAAAAGAAAGAAAATGGTGGTCTGATGGGGTTTAATGGAGAAAGCAGACTACAAAACTTGCTTTGGATCAGCTAATACAGGTTTCCTGGCTGTTCCTAAATGGTTGTCTACTTGTGTTCCTTTTTGAGAAATTTTTGCCTTGTTCCAGGTTGGATATTGCATATTCATAGCAGTATTTTAAAAAGCAGAGCTGATTTAGAAATTCTTGTCTTGAAAGAAACAGTCGTAATTGGTTCCTTTCTCCTTCAGTTACTTAGAAGCCTTTTTTTTTTTCCTTTTTTAACTCATAGTTGGCTAAGCTGCCAAGAGTATGTAAATTACTCATCTTGATTCCGTTTTTTGACAGTTAAATTATACGCAACTAATATTTTGGCAAATACTAGGCTTTGAAAATTCTGCATGTATTACCCCAGACTAATTTGTGAGTTAATTGTACAAATGAAGAGAAATGGGGTGCGTGGAGTAAAATCCTTTTTTCTAAGAACACTTCATATGAAAAAGCACCACGCAACTATCTGGACTTGTGACCTAGAAACTAAGCCACATCTTTTACTTCAGCTTATGCTAGATTTTTAGTACTTAAGCACATTAGCATTTATGCTAGATTTTGACTTGTATTCCTTCCTGTCTTGCAGTCTTCTTCTTCAAGGCATGCTTTGGGCATCAGTTACATTTCAGAGTAAGAATATGCTTTTATTGTAAGTACTGCTTTCATAATTATGCTCTGCAGTGAAGCTAAGAAGAAAAAGGAGAAGACGACAACACTCATGGTAAACAATTTGAGGTAAATAGATGAGTGTTAAAAACATCGCATGTCCATCTCTTTGGGGTGACCCTGAACTATTCATCAGATTAGGAAGACCACTTTAGAACAAGGTTTAGCATAGTTTTCTTATCAAAGCAGCGCTTTAAGCACAGTACCGAACTACAACTTTCAATAAACTTGGTTTAAATGCATGAAGTCAGTGGAAAGAAATGTTTGCGTTTGTGTTGAAACAAAGCTAAATACACAAGCAGCTAAGTTTTGCACCTTCTCTTGCTGTTATACCACTGCAGAAAGTACACCTCACAGTATCAGAACAAACAGGAAAAAAAACTTCTGGTTTTCTTATTTCTTAGATGGAAGAGAATTGGCAGAAAGAAACAGGGTGGGTTTCTGGTAGAAGATGATGTAGCTGTGCTGACCTGCTGCTGGCAAAGAACCAAGGAGCACAGAGGTCGTGGCCATAGTAAATATTTTCTGCTTTTTAAATTGGCTTAAAACTAGGGTTATCCAGGGGAGATACTGCACCAGAATTATTCATCTTCACTCATCATTAGAAAAGTTAAATCTTTTGCCTGGAGGAGATCTGACCAGCTGGGTGGTGAAGTTTCTAGGAAACCTGGAAAAGGCTTAGAGACAAGCTGTTCCAAGCAATCCAACTAAAAAGCTCCCCTCACTTCTTGGAGGGAAGGAAAGTATTTCTGTGATGAAAAAATTTTAAGCTTGAAAGTTTTGGATTCCAATTTTGTAGAAATGTGGAAGTAGCTCAAATTTTATTTTCATGTATAAACGTTCTGATTTTGGTTTAGTTATGTTGTCCCTATATAAATGGTTATGTATAAAATGACAATGTGAGACTCAACAGTTCAATCTCAGATGTGCAGAATTGTGTCAACAGGATTTGGCAAATAGTTGGATACATCCGAGTATGTGATCTAGCTATTGATCTATGCTTATTTTAGTCTGATCACTCTACGCTGATAAAAGTGAGACAGCTCTGCTGGTAGCATAGGTAAGTATACTGTGCTGAAATCCGTAGAACCATGCTGCTGCAGCGTTAAACAAGGATCACATCCCATAGGAACAATGCTTGAAATACTAACTTGATAGCTCATCCTTCATCCTGAAGGTACTGGAGCATATTTTGTAGGCAGTCTAAAAAATTGCTCTGTAAGGTTTTCATGGGGATGCAGGATTTTTCTGCTTAAAGTAGCCTGCAGGACCAAGGTCGTGTACACAAAACATTATATTCATGTCGGGTATTTTGAGCATCAGGCACACAGTATTAAGAAATGCTAAAATGAAGGTGGGGTGGGGGGAGACAGGAACAAGATTTTACATTTGTATATAGAAGAATATTGTGTACAGTTACATAACATAGTACCAGAGGGAGTCTTAAGGCCATGCATTTGGTGAAAGAGGTATCGCTTTCCTTTGTGTATTCCCACGGCTCTCCTGTTTCTGTGTGTCTGAAGATAGCAGTGTTTGTTAAGCTAATTTGTACATAAAAAAAATTATTTTTCTGACTTGGTAAATCTATTCTCTGCAGTGAGAATCTAGATCTACATGCGAATAGGGAATTGAGCGTAGGCTTATCGTATTCCAGGTAGTGTCTTAAGTAGCAGGCTGTATACAGTCTTTGTTACCTGTCTCTCTGAGGAGACTCCAGCCGGCTTTCATACGTCTGGGTGCGAGGAATAGCCCCGGTAAGACAGGCAGAGGAATACCTCACTGGCGAATCTCATCCAAACCTTCACAGATGCAGCCTGAAGGCGTAGCCTGAACTGTGGGACACAAGCAGTACCTGATCAGCTCCTCTGTGGTTAGATGGCATCTTGAAAGGGCACAGGTCTTCCTGAGGGTCTATGATGCCAGCATGGTAGAATCGGATCCCATGAGACAAAAGTAGGTGCCTAGAATCTGCTTGAGGACCTGAGCCTTGACATCTGTTTAATAATGTTTGTGGCAGGGAAAACTGTATGTGCAGTCTGATACAGATTAAGTGGTAAAATGTATTGAAGGCTCCTGACAGACGTATTAGAGTATATTCAACATGTGCTTCAATTCTATTGGAAAATGTTAATGTATCTTGTCAAGACATGCATCTATTTGGTTCCCTCTCTCTTTGGAAGTTTTGAATTATTCATGTTACTTCAATCTGGATTTCCACTGATGTTACCCAGTAAGCAAATAATTCCCAAAAGAAAAACTGCAAGGGTGGATGAATATTGAAAGGATGAACCTATGTAAATGTGAACTCTTCAGACAGTGGCTGACACAGCAAAATTCAAACCTAGTTCTCGACCTGATTTGAGACCGCTTCCTGTCGAAGCTGATGGGGACCGCTCCCATGTTCTCCATAGCTAAATTTGAGAAGCATCACCAGCATGACTGGAAAAAAGGATTTCAAGGACCTTTAGGTAAGATATCACTACATGTCAGGGTGATAGAGTTCAATCAGTATTTATGACATGGGATTTGGTATGTTGGATTTTGAACTCCCCTGATTAGGTAGTCTGTTTTTCACCAGAAAGACAGTACAGAGAAATCCATACATCTTGGTGTGGGTTCCTGGCACAAGTGCTTTGAGGGACTTCCTCAGGTGAAGGATGCTGCCAGGAGCAGGTTTGGCATTTCTGACCAGTTTTGACAGCAAGTTGTTTTCTGATGGTGGCCAGAACGATAGTGCTGCTCGCTGCATCTGCTGTGCCGTCTAGCATTATAATGACTGACAGAGAGAGCTGTGTTGCCCAGTGCTCTGCTTGGCATCCATTTCTTTTAAAAATTGTGTTGATGAGCTGATAATGTGTGAAGTCTGTTAGTATTGTAGGAACTACAGGCTATGCTAAGTCTGCCAGTACTGTTTAAAGTCAGGACTTCAAACTCTGTAGTCTCAAACAGTTCTGTCCTTCCCTTTTTATCTCCATATACTCCTCTTTATTACTTTTCTGGTGTGGTGTTTGATAAATGGAGTCCTCGCCCTGACTATGTGTGAACTGAATCAGTTGCTGGAGAATATACAGTAAAATCTATTTTTAGACAGAAACATCAAGAAGTTGTAAGCTCTGCACAGTAGAAGAAAGCTGAAGACATCTTTTACAGTCAGCAAACTTGGTAATGAAGTTGGAGGAAATCCCCAAAGAGAATGTAATGGGAAGGATGACTGGAAACAGAATAGTGAAAGAAACTGGTAGGAGAGGAGGGTGGCAGTCCCCTGAATCAAAAAGAGTTTGTACAAAAACATTAAAAGAAAAAAAAAAAAAAGGCATGGACTGCAAGTAATAAGGGGAATTTGTTTTCAGTTTGCCATGTAATTCTGGGCTTATTTGTGTTCTTCACACTCCATTCAACTTTTCAAAGTTGAAAATTTGGGGCGCTTTTCCTTTAATTTCCCAGAAAATGAAATTGTATTGGAGATTTCACAACATTTCTGAAGTTGTTAAAATGGTTTTCAAAATGGAAAACCAGTTAGACTTTTTTCAAAAAGAGGCATAGAAGAAAAGACCCTGCTACAAGCTCTTAAAACTGTGAAGAGCTAGATAGACCCGGGAACTGAGAAAGGTAAAGGGCAATTTTGAAAGGTGAAAAGATTCCTCTTCTCCACCTCAAGTGGTTGGACCATATTTCGAGGTCCTTGGAGTCACTGTAATAGGAAGCCTGTTTTTGAAGATGAGCGAGAGAGATGGAGGAACAGCGCAAACAAATCAGCCTCTTGGAAAAGAAATCTCAGCGGTGAAGGGAGAAGAATTGACATCGTCGTTGCACTTTGAAAAAGCCGACAAGCTTGGAGTCTGTTGTGTAGAAACGTTCAGGATTACGGTAACTTCCAGGATTGCCCCTGGAATATCTGACACCTCAATAAAGGCTAAAAATGTCTTTAATCCTTGAAGAATGATTGGCAATATCAGCTCATTGCCATTCCTCCTCTTCTAGCCCTGGGAAGTGTATCCCAAAATGCTGTGTATCGACCTGCTGAAGTAGCAACTGAAAGAGGTGAGAAAGGGAGGGGTCTTTTTTTATGGTTGTAAGACAATGTTCAGTGAATAAAGAAGATTATTTTTGAAAATGCCCTCTCTCATTAGATCAGCCTCATGCTTGCTTTGGAAGAAAAAAAAAAAATTCATGTGCCTAGAGCAGGGAAACTTCCCCGTGGGATGAGGGAGTGGAAAGGACTGAAGCAGTATTTCAGGTCCCATATAACATTGTAAAGTACAAAATGTTAGAACTGTTAGTGATAATGAGAGCTGGCAAAATCCTTGCACAGACCGTATTCTGTGTTACTGCATATACTTGCGTAGCTAAATCATCACCCCATCTTGCCAAGACCCATGTTATTAAGTAGCAGATGCAGTACTAGAAATGAGAGAAAGAGTAATTAAGGTCAGATGAGGGTGAGAAATGCAGGCTCTGTGTGTGCAGCAGCTGCTAACTGGTCTGAGGGATGCCACTTCTGCATTAGGTTACCCTTTGGAGAGGATGTTTTAGATGGATTTGAGTGTGCTGTATCATATCTTTGGATTTGCTGCATGACAAGTTCGAAAGGGAATATGGTCGCCATAGAAGAACTAATATTTTTTTTACCTATCTTTAGCATGTACTGTAAGATTCTGATCTTTTTTTCAGCAAAGGTAACACCAATAGTACTCAGGATTCTGAGCATGAACAAGGAAAATTGATTTACCTGGCATTTTGAAAACAGGAGAAAATTATGGTGATGATGCCTGTTGCTGCAGGATGCTACAGCATCAGTTCTCATGGATCCTTCAAAAACCAAACAGAGAACATTCCTTTGGTATCCCTAATGTTAAAAGTGAATTGAAGACAATAAATGGATAATGAGGAATCCAGGAAGGTAAGAGATTGTTGAAGCTTGTTAATGTGTAGGAAGTAGCAGGAGAGGGGACAGAAACGGTAGCACTGAGGGAAAAGTCTTAGGAGCAGAGTTCATTTTGGAAGCTTCACACCTTTAGCCGCTCACAGAAATGAGAATAAATTTGTGTGGAGTACAAAAACTGCACTAGACTTCTGCACTTGCACGTGGCGATTCAGTCACACCTGAAGTCTGCGTAATATGGTTCAGTCATGGTGGCCTGATGCTCGGCGTTTCTAAGTCATGAAGTACATTGCAGATCTCTAGAGGAACAGGTGTTTAGCAAAAAGAAATACGCGGGTAACACAGGTCTAGAAAAGGATTTTGTTCTGTTCTTGATAGACTGGTGATCATCAGCTAAAAGGCTTTTTAATTAGAAATGTTAGAGATCGTACTACTTGTTTTTTTCTCTTCATTTTAAAATAGATGCAAATAACAGAATAACCTGGTGCTATGCAGCATCATGCAAGTAAGTTAAATTAGTTGGCAAAAATAATGACTACAAAAGATGTGACTAAGCACGCTGTGTTTGAGGCCTGTCCTGAGCCGCGTTAGCTGACCCTCATAAAACACAAATTCAGCTGTGGAATTGATTAATTAATGCATATTGGGGCAACACTTACACATTAACTGGTCCTGAAAATTCCTCTTTCTAATGAGTTTTATGTTACTTTATGTAGTTGTCTCTGTATTTTAATATTCCCTGTGCTTTGGGACATCCTGGATGTACCGAAGTAATGCTGACAAATCGGATTATTCAATTGTTAAGTTCTCGTCGTGATCCCTGTTTCTCCTTACATGGCTTACATGTTACACTTACAACTTAAGCTCTCGTGTTTGTTTAGAGGGGAATAAAAGAGGGGAAATATTGCTGTCTTCAATTATATAGCCCAGAGGTAAGGAAAATAAGCATAAAGCAGGATCTAAAGTGCCCAACCAATACTGTTAATTGTTTCTATGTAAATAGCAGAAGGTGGGCAGGGTTTAATGGAGAGATCATAAGGTAACCGTGAGGACAACTGCTTAATTGTTGTTAAATGCATTAAAGATTTTAAGGTACGGAAATGTTCAACAACGTTCAATAGCAACAGCTGGGAGGGTGGGGAGCAGCCTTTTTTTTTATCCAGGTAGGAGGAGAAAGAGGGTATTATCCAAGTAAAATAGTCCCGCCATATGTGTAAAAGAAAGAGAGACAAGGGGATTTTTATAGTTCCCTGTTTTAAAGCAGTATTACAGATTAGAATACCAGGTCTCTTGTACTGACTGTATAAGTGTTTGGCACAAAACGCAGCTAACCAAATAACTACCAGAACATAATTTCAGTTTGTGCTATTAAATGTGACTAAGTATGCTTGAGGGCAGCTCAAAACTAATTTTCACTGGTACTAATAAGAGCTTACAGAATATAGCAACACAAGCCACACCAGAAAAAGGGACATTTTCCTTGTATAAGAAGATTTGTAAGGAGTCAGTGCTGGAAATGCAGAGGTTTCCTCTTCTCCCCTTGCCCCATGTTTGGCTGGAGGGTTTTGCCAAAACAATTAGGATAGTAACATGAAGTTACAGGAGGCCAGAAAAAAGCTTATCTTATGAATTTTGCAGTCAGCTAAAGTGGTGGTTGACCTTGGGATTTCTCTCAAGCTCATATTCTTACGATTATTCTGCCCGATAGCCATGGACTGTCTCAGCTTACAAGCTAAACCATTGCAGCAAGTGAAAATAGCCAAAACGTGTAAAAGGAAAAAAACCAAAGCCAAAACCCACCCTTCCTGTGAAGCCTGACTATAAATGATGTGCAGTAAAAGCACTAGAGGATTCCGTGCAGGGCAGCACTAGCTGGTGTACCAGTGCGAGGTTGTACGGAGACACAGGCCGGAGCGACTGAGAGTCCAACAGCCAATATTGATCCTACCGAAGCTCAAGTGAGTTCAGAATTAGAACTTCCCTTCCATTACCACTGCTGCCAGCGGGCAGGTGGTCTTTTCACATCATGAAATTACTGAATTCAGAAAGAGAAAGTAGGGTTGCTTCTGTGTGCCCTATAATTACAGTATTTCTATTACAGGATGTACTAGAGGTGCAAAACTCTTATTAGTAAACTGGATAAGGAAAAGGCTGTGGCTATGCAACCCTGCAGAAGACACTGTCATGTGCAGTGGCAATGAGGAAGGATGGAAGGGCACCTGGCCCAGACAGCAAGACCAAAAGATTTTCAAAGTAGCCTAGGCCAGCTAGCTTTCCTGCCAAGACTGTTGTTTCTGCACAAAGCAGAAGCAGAATCCCAGAATCTTAGCGCAGGTTGGATGCAAAGTATTGAAAAATTCTCGGGGAGCAATCTGGTCAAGACCTTTATCAAGGCAAATATGTAGAAGCTGATATTTTGCAAGCTTTCATTGATCTGACCAAAGCATTGGATGTGGTAAGTTGCTGTGGTCTTTGCAGGCTCACAGAAAGTCTTTATCTGTTTAAGAATATTACAGTAGATTTTAGAACTGCTTCACGGGATTACAGAATGGAGTTCAACAGAATGATACTTTCCAGAGGACAACTCAAGAGTACATCTTATAACTAGTCTTGTTTATAGTGTTTAGTAAAGTGATATATGTGATCACTGCAACCTTAAAATGTGCATTTGGATTTTTGAAATTCAGGAATGTCATTTATCCTCTCCAGATAGTCTAGTGGGTCTAAAAAGGCTAAATGGACCAGATAAGAATTCTTGATTATAGCAACACATGGGTTATCCACTTCAATTTCTGATTTACAGCTGCTGGGGAAGAAATTTGCTTTTGATTTGGCTGTCAGATGGAAAAATAAAAGCTGCTTGAGGGAACAACAAAAAAAAAAAGTGTCTGTTGCCCCTCTGAACTGAACTCCTTTTTTGAGAGCTGCTTATTTTTGGGATGTTTCCAAGTGGTAGTGAATGCCTACTGAGAACTGGACTCAGAAAAAAGGGGCCACCACTGATAGGTAGGTTCAGGAAAAAAGTAGTCTGGCACCAGGCTCTCCACCAGGTGTATTAAGGCTTTGTGCTGCTTCTGTCATGCAGGGTAAGTCTTTGGGAGCTGGACAGAAGACAGGTCTGCGGACTGGAGGAGTTCTTGCTGTGGAGACACCAGCCTTCCCTGCTCCGGAGGACGCTGTGATGACTTGAGCGGTGGCAGTGTTCTGACCGTGTGTTCGCCAAGGCCTTAGTGACTAAAGTCCAGCGGTGACAGACCAGAGGCATTGTTCATTTGAACTAACTGTGCGCGCCCGGTTCCTGTGCGGTGAGGTTGAATGGGGCTACAGGAAGCACGGTTACTGCCCGAGGGGGTTCTGAGGCTGTAAACACACTCCCGACTGCTTGCAACATAGTGCCTGACTCTTCCATACCTCAGCCATGCGTGACACTGCAAGTAGGCCACCATTTTGAGGGAATCTGTCCAAACTCTTTGACTGCAAAAGCATTCAAGTCAAAGGATGCATCTGGCAGCAACAGCACGTTGGGACACGTGCTGAATGGCAGTGTAGATTTTTTACTATCTGTGGGCCTGTGTGCTCCCCTACCCTTGATTCACCTGTGCCTCATAATGCTGCCATCCTCAACTCTGAGGTATTAGCTCTATTGACATCAGGAATGATGTTAAATGTTATAATATTGTCTCTAATTTTAAACTTGCATCTTACTGTAAATAGCAAGCTTCTGACTACTTGAGTCAGAGGTGAACCTATCCAAAGCACATTTGCTTACAATCTAAACAGGATTAAAATTCTGTGCTCCCACATGCACCCACAGAAATTTCAGGAGTGGAAAAGAAATGTGAAAATGAGATGAAATTACATGAGATTCTCTGGTGGGTGTGGGTGTGGCTGTTTTGAGAGTTTAGTACCTGAATTATCCATTTTTTTCCTCGGGTCAGGACAACGGAACACCACACATGCTTATGTTAACATGGTAATTGGCAGCACGGATAACTGAGTTAAACTGACAGTGAATGTAAATGCGTGCTAAGATTATACTATGTAAAGCAGACCCAGGATGTTCATTTTATGTGGGCAATTGTCTGCAGCAAAGGAGCAGTATGAGGTGATTCAATAGCATCAGCGTTTCGAAGTGTTACAGCCAAAACTGCCAAAGCTTGTCTGCCTGAGACCTAGGTCTCATAAAAATTACTTTTTACCTCCCCAGCTACATTTCTTTATAGCAGTAGAAGTCCCGAGAAAGCCCTTTCATCCCTTAGACTTTTTTTCTCCCCTCTGCTTACAGCTGAAAACAGCTGAAGTTTTGCATAGCTCACTCTATCTAATAGAATGAGATTAAAATCCTCCTACTAATTGTAGTATTAAAGGTTTTATGTGTACATTAATATCTTGTAATATGAATGTGAAAAGATGCATGCGGTTGTTCAAATGGGAGAAACAGTTATGGTCCGTACCTTCAGTCGCTTACAATCTTTGGGCCTCTTCCCTCCTGAAAGAAAGAGGAGTTCTGCAGTTGCCTGTAAAAGATGCAGGACTAGATTCTAAATCATCCTACAAAGCATGAAGGCTCTACTAAAGAAATGTACTTTCACTAAGGAGCTGAAGAAAAAGCTGCCAGTCTAACTTATTTCATATAACCAAGAGGGTGATTAAATGTTCCAAATACGCAGAAGTCAAATGTCCCATTTCTGCTTTAAATCTTTTCCTTTTATAGGCTGTGGGTTATACTCCCTGCTTTGAAAACCTGTGCTGTTTAGGAACAAGAATTTATTTACAATTTTAAAAACTTGCAACTAATCTTGGATGAATAGTCTAAATTAACCTTTGGCAGAGAAGTTGTAATTTCTAAGCCAACACATAACTGCATTTTGCATTAGTTCAGGAATATTGGGTACTTCGAGGGGTTAAGAATGAAATATTTTCCATGATTCATATTTCTCTTAGCTTGAAAAGTCAACAACTCTATTCCAATGTAGCCAAAAGGGGGGTTTCAGTCCAAAATGTCTCATTGCTTGCAATTAAGTTGGGTTCTTGCAGTTAGGGTTTTGTATCACAATGCATTAATGCATGAAAGCAGCTGCACAATGAGTAGTGCCACATGTTTGAACTAAAAATAATCTGTGTATATTGTTGCTGTGCAAACAGTTGTACATTTTCGTCACTGAAGATAATCTCTGTGTTAGAACAGCGGGGAAGCATATGACAGAATCAGATGCAAATTGTAGAACTGTGAGGGGACGCTTGCGTGTGCCTGCTTGTGCCACTTAACCGTTGCCTCATCCTCTTCTGTCTTGGCAAGGATGCAGAGTCCGATTATTTAAACCCACGAAAAAGTACACCAAAACTTTTAAATGATAAATATACTTAGAAAAATTGAAGCAATTTCTATTTTCCCTGAAATATGGATTTCGGAACTTGGACAACTGACATGGTGCTCTAGGGAGGGGAACAAGGCTATGCTAGTTCAGAATTAATTCTGTCTTGCAGACATATCTGGGGGGGGCAGTGGGAAACACACATCTGAATGTGGTGTGCTTTCCAACTTGCTGAGCTCAATCCTTCTTCCACTTACAGGTCAGTGTTTTGTGGCCCCACTGAAGAATCTGGGCCTTTCAAGAAACTCCAGAAAACTAATTCTGATCCCCATCCTGCTAAGGTATGTAGAGTGGCTTGCCAACGGATGACTCCTGCATCCAAACTTAGAGTAATCTTCGGGTCTCAAAAGCACTTGCTTCTACTTCCAGCCTTGCAAGTTAATCTCCTCTCTCTATTCTAAAGTAAATTATACAGAGGAAGAGTTAACAATTATGTCTAAATTTTTCTTTTCTTCTTTCTGCAAAACCATTCCTGTGGCCTACATCTCCTACTATGCACGATGGTAGCTCTCCAGTGCAACACTGCGCTACACTAGAGCCTGGGTCTTCACGCATGCTGGGAATGGCCGGTGAAGTGCAACATAATGGAGGAGATAATACCAGCTTCCGTTAGAAGATCGCAGGACTGACAGCTATCGCCGCCTAATACACACTAACGTCTTAGGCAAGTTGTCTGTCTTTATTTTTCCAAGCTTCAGTACAACTGATGGGCTTTGGTTGCTTCCACTTGCTGCCTTTCAGCTGGGACCAATGTCTCCAGTCAGCCAGCCTGGATCATAAATTACTAGTGGAAATGATGAAGCTTCATTCCTGCAAGTAAGTCTTGATCTCATCTGACAGGATGCAGTTGCTTGCGGTTGTGGATAATCAAGTGAAACCTATACACTGTGTGCCCGGTCTGAACATAATAACAGAATGGTAATATGGTTGAAAACATATACCCGGTTGTAGTGGATAATTTATAATAAAGCATATTACAATTATAGTTTATTAACTAGGTGCTTATAACCATTTACCTGTCATTAGGTAAAATGTCTAATGTTTTCAGTTGTTCTCTTATGCCTGTTAAGTTTTACTGGTTAATGATAATATATTATTAAGCTGATATATGGATTTGCTGGTTGTCTGTCTTCCAAAATGGAGCAGCAATTGCATACTGACATTGGAGAAAGAGGGGCTGGAATCCTGCAGCTGAGCACGCAGAAAAGGCAGGAAAGAGTCAGAAGTCATTAGTTCCCCATTAGGAAGAAGCCGAGAGAGAGTCTTTCAGTCCAGAGTATTATGTACAAAAAGGCTTTGATTTGTGATTAAAGAAATTGACTGATCTTGCATCTGTTCCTGAGAAAATGGAAACTGAAAGGGATATATCATCTTTAATTAGAATTGCAACTAAACTTGCTTATTACCTACTTCTAAAGGTGAAGAAGTCAACTATTGACTATTTGAGCCAGAAAGAGTGATAGTATTTGACTGCTGCTTTCTTTGTTTCAAACATGGTCTCTGCTTTTAACTGTGTGTGCCTTTTGTCCCTTTTATTTTTTCTTTCTTTTTGTGTTTTGTTTTGAGAGCGAGACAATATGTGTCCATGGAAGAACCTGCAATGTACAAGGACTTCCATTCTATATTGGCAGACAAGCAGATATGGTTCTGGCATCTCATTTGTGCTCACTAGACCTATACTGACAGTAAACAAACAAACAAACAAAGCTGTGCTAGCAAATTTTTTTTTTATTACTTTTGCCAAGATGTACTTGTTTATGCACTCTCTCTGTGCCAGGACTTGCAGTAACAATGGTGTTAAAATGTACCCTCTTCTCCCTTCTGTTATAATTAGTAAGCTCATTTAGTTTTCTTTAAATTGGCTATTTTAGAAATGCTGTTATCAGTTAATACAGCTTCTCTTTTCTAGAATAATAGCATTGTTGCGTGTGTAAACCAAAAGTTCAGAATGCAGAAAGATGATGTAACATGGAGCTAGAGAAAAAAATATGCTAATTTCGTATTGTATTAATTGTAATGTACTGTTTTGCCCTAGAAATTTCAAAGTTCTGAATTCTGGAATTTTTTTTTGAGAAGCTTAAAGGCTGCCTACAGCCAGCATCTCTCTACCTAAGATTTCATTCTTAAACTTTATTTTATAGCACATAAAGGGAAAAAAGGACTAGTATTCTTCAAGAATATGTAGGACTGCATGTTATGTGCCTTCCAAGAAAGTAAGACCTGTGAGAACTTCTCTGTTGATTTAGATGGAAATTTTGACAACTAACCCTAGGCTTCAAAGCCTGCCTCCTAACCCATGTACACCATAGGGAGTACTTGGGAGGGTTTGGTGACTGAAATGGAATCCAGACGTTTAGGTTTCCAAATAGGCACCTAGGTGTGGCCATTGTTTGGGGGGTTTTTTTTTGCATTTCATCCTTCCCTCCTCTTAGGTTTAGGTGTCTCTCTCTTCACTCAGAAGCCACAGCCTTAGAACCCTCTCTGTAGGTTATGGAAGGAATGGAAATGGTTTTGTATATAAAAGCCTTTTTGACTAGGTTGCTTGTCCAGCAGGTGGGGGACTTTCCTCCCAGGCCTGAAGAGTGACTGAACCAGAAGGATGCAGGCTACCTTGGAAAGGGGGCACTCTGCCCCTTTTTTTGCTTGTTTTTTGGAAGCCGCACTAGCCTGCGGGGTGGGAAGCATTGTTCGGTTAACCTGAGGGTGAGCGTCAGAAGCTATGTGACAATTTATGAGCTTAGTGGTTGTCATCTGTCTGGGATGGAGAATACCCCACCTATGTCAGCATTTAATCTTAAATAGTAGCTAAAGTAATGTGTTTGGCATTGGGAGCAGGAACTGAAAACTGGTGCTCGCACCACTCCTGCTCCTGGATGACAATTCATCACTCTGTTTCCGTTGCTTACCGTTCCTCAGGCCGTACCCACATCTAACGTTCACTGTGGCAAAGACGCTCAGTCTCAACAGCAGGAACAGAGAATATCCTCCCCCATCCTAATTTTTGCACATCCGTTGGTCTGACCACAGATACCAAATCAAACTTTAAGGGTCATCAATTCAGGGAAAACTTGTTTCTGAATCCCAAACCACCTCGTACATGGAATAATCAAGAGGGTTTGCAGCTCAGTCGGTATATCCATGCTTTTGGCTATGCTGAATTATGGGATATTTTTAGTTGTCATTTTAGCTTTGCTGGTGAAAAAGAGAGGGGTGTATGTTGACTCCTAGTTGCTTAAACATATTAGTTGCTGGTTTTACATCTCTACTGCTTTTACTGCCTTGGACTTCAATGTCTATATGCTGTCATCTGATTTGTTCTTTTTCTTCTTTTCCCCTACCCTTGGGAAACTCAGCCCTTAGGAAAATTAAATGCATCTGGAAACACTCAAAAGCCAAGATTCAGACAAAAACTTTGAAGAGGATGGCTAAAGACTAAGGCGTTTCAGGACAAAGCAAGGTAATTCAGAGTTTTTGAAAAATTTCAGTTTTGGATTCAAACACCTAAATTCCATTTCATGCTTACGTTAGGCACCTGAATACGTCTTGCTTTTTCCTGTTCTTTGTGATAAACATGAGCTGTGTTTTCCACAAATATTTTTATATATACCCAAGTTCCTGCTATTGCAGTTATCTGTAAAATTGAACATGTTTAATACTAGTGTAAAGAAACTTAAGAAATGCTTTTAGACAAAGCATCAGAATGCCATAACCAAGGCTAGATCCCCCAAAAACCTTAATAGCTGTTATTATTTCTGGTGCATAAAGAAATTGTATCTTCCATCTACCTTTGTAGGCTTTTAAGGTCCCACAGTGAAGGCTATGTTGCAGAAGGAGGAAAAGTAGATCTTCCTCATTAATTTCAGTGTCCAGGACATCAACCTTAATTAGAGTAGTGCCAATTTTCCTCCTTTGGATTTTCCTTATAGAAAAACTGAGCTGACCTTGATTTTTAATTTTTTTTTTTTTTCCACTGGGCCTGGAGAGGAAACAAAACGCAACAACACAACCCTCTTTCCCCATTAAGGAAAGGTAAGTGCATTATCTGCTAAGAGCAAGAATTTAACTCTTGGCTGTGTTGGGTATTTTACCTCCCTAACCTGGTGATTTTTGCAGTTCCCATTTTAACTAGCTTGCTGTCTTGCATGAGCATGATCTCAGTCAGTGATGAAGAATTTATTAAGCAGCAGAACACAGAAAATACATAGAACATAAAAAATGTGCTGCACTGTGGAGCATGGCTGTCTAAATTGCTTTCTCTGGTTAACCTCAAGTGTTTAGTCCCTAAAAATTGAGAAACGGAGGGAACTAGGAATTACCTAATCTGGAGCTTGGGAAAGATCTAATGTATTAGATAGAGGTTTCTAGGTTATCTTGAAAAGAAAGAAGAAGTTGCTTTTCTTTGATGGAGCAAGAATTGGGATTTTTGATTTTAAATTGGTATTGTAAAACACGATAGGAGAACAGTTCTTCATATTGGTATGTTAATACTGGACCTATTGAGTCCATACATTGTAATGCTCATGATTTTGGATGTACTTGACAATTGTTTAGGGATAGTTATCTTGATCATCACTTGAGATAAGGCTGGAATGCATTCCCCACACAACTGGATGTGTTGTCCATCTGTAAAGTAGCATCAGGAGCAAGAATGAAGATGATGGGAGAGCTGGGCCAGAAAAAGTTGTGAAAAGGGGGCTCTGGGCCTTTGCCTTCTCTGCTTAAGGTGTCAGAAACAGCTTGTGTTATTCATCCAGATTAGCATTGTTTTCCAGTTTTACAAGTAGCATCTACAGAAGTGCTCCTTGCAAAGACAGCAACCATTCCTTTTGTTAGTGCCTATGGGGAAAAAAAATAAATCACAATGACCACTGTGAAATGTGGAAGATAAGTAGTAGCCTATCAAATAAACACAAAACAAAAAAATAAATGGAGGTCTGAACTGCTGGTTCAGTTACACTTTCAGAAAGCTGTAGCTTTCTAATAAAAATATGCGTACTGTTCATACTGATTTTCACTAAGTTAATGCTCATGTAGCCCAGCTGCTGTGTGAGACATTTCTCTCCCATAACAAAATGTACCTAATCCAGAACCGGACAGCAATGGAAGTCATTGGCCAAAACCCACCAGAAGAGAAGAGACCGAGTGATCAAAGGGGAGCTTCCCAGAAAACTGGGAGTACAGTTCTGCATCCTGTGCTGAACAGGAATTTGATCAAGCAGTAGGAGAACAAGTCTGGCTAGGTGAAATAGGGCACTAAAAGATCAGTCTTGATTTCACAATGGCAAATAACTGTTTAATCAATAGTATGAAAGGCTGTTAATTTATAATTTTTTTGTTTCTTTGATCAAGAGAAATAATTTATTTGCAGGCAACGGGTTTGTGGCAAACAAGTTTGTTTCTATGCACAAACAAATGAGAAGAGCATTCTTTGCAGCAGCTCTTGTCAGAGGATAGTTTTTTTGGGGGTTGGTTGGTTTGTTTTTGCTAGGAATTCCAAAGGAATCTAAATGTAGGTAGCGTGGACCTGAATCAAAAATGGTTTCCTATGAGTTGGTTGGTTTCCTATGAATTGACAAGCTGCAAACAACTTAAAAAAAAAAAAAAAGGGCAATTTAAGCCTGACTAGTTTACATTCTACAGTTAATCTAGTGCAACCTTGTTCGTGACAGAGGGATGAAAGCATGGAGTTCCATTAGGAACAATGGTGCATAGAAGCAGTAGTGGCTTTCTCCTGAGATACCTTGTTGCCTGACGGTGGTTTTGGTTAGCCTAGATTGTGCAGCCCTGGAGTCCATTTTTGGGGGCTGGCAGAATGTACTGCTCTCTTTTCCTTCCTCCTGTTCTCTACAAATTGCGCTTATGAACTGCTAGGTTCAAATGCTGTGTCACAAGGGTAGCAGGATAAAGGGTCTCTTTGTTCCTTTTTGTATTTGGAAAAGCAGAATAAGGAAAATAGTTTTATTAAAAAGGCAAAAATAAATGACCCTTTCCCAGGCAGAGCAAAGTAATGATAGTGAGTTGGAATCAACGACAGGAGCTGGAAAAAAATATTTTCCTTGTTTGCTTTCTGTAAAGAAACATTGCTGGATTTCTGTTTTTTCCATTCCTAGAGAAACTGTTTGAGTCCTACCCTCTATGCGTTATACTGTCAGGACTCGGGTGCGCTGTAGCTTACAGTTCAAGGTGCTCTAGTGCTATCAGATACTGATGGAGAAAACCCTATGTCAGTCCTCTACTTGGGAGACTTATTACTAGTTTCCTTATCACATCCAGACTCAGTAATGGGCCACACAAGAAAGGTAAGCTCTGTGATTGTTGTGCAGTAGAAGCTAGGCTAGCCCACTGACAAAAATGGAACATTATTTTGAGGCAAGCCTTGCTTGTGCTTGAGCAGCAGTAGGTTAAGGCAGCTATATACTATTTCAGCTTTTTTTTTTTCTTTTTAATCTCTGATCAGAAGAACAAGAAAGAACCTATGGGCTGCAGAAATTATCTGGAATGAAGAGTGGCATATAGCCTGCAGAAACCTGCTGGCCATTCAAGCAGTAATACATAGCAGGTATTTCTAACTTTTACTGGGGCTTGGGTGGGGGCAGGACAAGAAAGAAGGGTCTAGATGCAGCACATGGACATCAGCCTTCTAAATTTTAAGATCATTTGGTATACAGGCTGATGCCGACACTTGTTCTTCTTCAGTGTTGGGTTTTCTCCCGCCCGCCCCGATCTGTTATCCTCACTTCTGTCTTACCTTTGTTGCTGCTCTTCATTTACGTAGTTTTTCATCCATGGTCCAGCCGAGAAGTGTGAAAATATGAATATTTACTTGTTGCACAAAATATTAAGAGGTATGCCGGCATTTTTTACTGTACTATCTGTAGAGATAAGAACAAGGTATATGCTGAGAAAACCCTTTTGTTTTTTAAAAAAGGTGACAAGGAAGACTTGTACCATTTGAAATGGAAGAGCGAAGAAAGGAGATTCTCTGTTCAGACGGTAGCTGTCCTTACAGCGAATACTGCATCACATAGCTAATTCTCAGGCCTAAATACATTTGGCAAGTCACTGTTGGTGGGAGTGTTGTCTAGGGTTTCTCCATAGAGCAGCATTATACAGTTGCTCATTGATCCTCAAGAGGATCATAGTATCGGTGACGTGACTGTTTTGAATGAGAAATGGGCACAGAGGATATGTGGCACGGATTTACAGCTAACAATTGGGAATGGAGCAGAACTTGCCCAAAGAACCTAAACGTTCTTCCCAGGGAAACCTTTTTGTCACAGAAACACAATGTTTCTGTGACTGTAGGTATAGTAAAGAAGATTATTCCATTTCTGATCCTTCTTCTACCAACTCGTTTCTCAAGTGACTTCTCTTTTGAATCACATTGGAAACAACCCACAACTTATTTATAAATATGTTTTAAATTAAAATCATTATGATGCATGAGAGAGCACCTGTATTTTGTTTGTCAAACAAAATTATTCCGCTTCCCCTTTTGTATTTTAATACTATGAAATAAAAAAAGAAAACTGGAAAGTCAAATTTAACTACGCGGCTATAATTGCTACTGCCCCAGTTTCCTAGAAGACTCATCACAATGCAAAAATATCTGGAATGTCTATTATGTTTAATTGGGCTTCTGTCATTCTTAGAAGGTAAGTAGCCATATCTGATAAACTTATTTACATGTTAAGTACAATATTCTTATCCCAGTTCTGAAGATCTGTTTCCACTTAGTGTAGTCTGCAAAGCTAGGAAAAAATAAATAGCACCGAGTTAACATTAAAAAAACAGTACTACTTAGCTGACAGAAATGAAGACTTTTGTAGCGGGGTCCGGTCACCATTGCTTTGAGTCACTGGCAGGAACTGGTGTTTTCAAAGACGATGTAAATTAGTCCTCCTCCATGTTTCAACATCGGCATAATGTAGGTCAGGTACAGATTTCTTCTGCCTGTTTCCTCACCAACCTACAATGAGAAGAAGGACGGGGGCTTGAAAAAGATTGTCAGGGCTGTGTTCTTGTTGGCCAGAACACCTCATATGATACTATGCATTCCTCCAGATAAGGGTACCTGACAAGTCAGTAACTTCTGAATGCTAAAGTCAACATCTTCTGTCCTCTTGGGGATCTGCAGCTATGGCAAAAGTGCTACTGCAAGTTTTTTAAAGTAACTTTTTCCTAAACAAAACAGAAAGATATGGCTCAGAAATGCAGGTTTGGTGTCAAAAACCTAGCTGAGGACTGAATAATTATTCTTCATGATGGGTACAGCCTTTCTATATATTGCTGTGTATTCTTAGTAAAATAAGTAGTAATTAAACTTCAATATTCCAAATGCTAGTTGGCTTACAAATTTAGGTCTGGAAAATGGATTTGGAAGTGACGAGGCAACACATACCGCCTGAAGAAGCCTGGCCACTGGATTTAGTAGTAGAAACTGTTGCATTCCAGGCTTCACTGCAGTCCCCTGTGGCATGGTAGGCTTACCTGTGTAGGTACTCTTAATATTTTGATTTGCTGTCCTGTTAGAACAGGATTCTAACATTTTATTCTGAAGTCCTTTTTGTAAATAGAGCTAATCAATTTTTATTATTAATGATAGATACATGAATATACATATTCTTTCATGCTAACTCCATTCTCACTATCACACTGAACAACGCAGTAGCTTTGTGTAGTAAAAAGCAAGATGAAGATAGGTCTCCTGCAAGTCTTCCTTCTGCAGGAGTACTCTTCAACAGCTGGAACTATTTTGCACAGAATTTGAACAACAGTAATAGAGGTGCTGTTAAAGCCTTATCCACAACAAGAACTCGGTTTGGCACAGATTTTATGGTCTGTCTGCCACTGTCTAAGCGTTTAGAAGACCTGAAGGGGTCAGGACTTTTGGATTGAAAAGCTGGGTAGCTACAATGCTTGGAGAGTCTGAATATTTCACAGTCACAGGGAAATATAATCTGTAATTCTTCTAGAAATGCTGTCCCAAAAAATCATTTGAATTGAATGCAGCTATCAGGGAATAGGGTCTCTTCTCCTTCCCTCTCCAAAGATGCCTGAGCTGCCTCCCTCTTGTCAGCTTTGTTCAGTCTCTCACACCTGCACACAAGTAATTAGTGAAGAGTTTAAGTCACACAGAGCTAAGGCATCCACTAGGAACGGAACAGGGCCCATGTACTAGTCTAGTCTCAGGCCACTGCTACCACATGGATTTGGCCTGAAAAATACAAACCTCTGCTGGTGGGTGGTGGAGGGCAGCTGAGCAGATTGGAGATGGATGCAGGCAGGAATTTGGGCCCTCTGGCACTAGAAAATGTCTAATTTCAGGCCCTGAATATGTATGTACTAAAACAGCTAAATCCCTTTGCGTAATCTAACTTTATTCTGCAGCCTGGAGGCACAATAAGTTGCACATCAACACCCACTCAAACGATTTCTCAGATTTGTTTCACTGTGGCTGAAGCATCAGCATTCTGCTAGTTCGTACAGTATGAAAATCAAGTCTCATTTTCAAGTTTGAACAGTATAAATCCTCTCATCTCTTTCCTAGTCAGAGAAAACTGTTAAATGCATTTCTTAAACAGTATTTTAGGAAACCTCATTCATTCACATGCCCTAGCTCATTTTATTAAGTATCTATCTGAGTCTTATGGCTTAGAATCTTTAGCAATAGTAAAAAGAGAAATCAGGATAATAATTTACATTGGTTCTTATAACACATTTTGTTAATGGAAAGCTTCTGCATGCAGCTGAGAAGCTTAAACCATTTTTAGTATAAAAGCAGCAGTGGAACTGCAAAATTAAGTAGAAAAATAGTTTAAAAAAGAAAAATCTAACTGATCCCATGTTATGAGCCTCTAAGAAAAGAACCTGCAGAAATACGTACTGTAAACTTTGCATAACAACTACCCTGTGTTAACTGACACCGCATGCAGCATTTCCTTCATCGTTTAATTATGGTTATTGGTTACACACACACACAACTCCAGGCAATGCTACAAAACACAAACCTGATGTTACTTTTTGTGTTTTTTAAACAAACAAAGCCAACTTACTCAGCAGAACCTTTAAATAGTATTTCACACATTGAAATGCAGGCAAATTATGGGCTTTACCTTCAGTGTACTCCTCTCTGGAAAGGATGGGACAAACAAGGAAAAAGGTGGTCACCGATTTGGGAAAATATTTTATCCACTATCAATTTAACAGGAGCAGCCCAGTCTAGTATCCATGATATCTTAGCTCTCACTTGCATCTGTCTTGGGGCTATACATTTGTGTATGTTTACTGTCTGTTGAATGCTCTGGCCCTATATGTTTTAACAGCAACCTGGGGTCTACTCCTTTCTTTGGCTTGCCCCTAAAATGAGCTTTGCTTATCCACTGTCTGAGGTGGGAGAAATGAAAAAGCTCCAGCCTTACTTTTTATCCATTGCAAGGATGAAACGGGAGCAGTTGCAAGTGGGTAATTACTTATAACTGTCAATAGGTGTGTGTTTGTTTTTTTAATATCCATGCTGTTATTGAAATACAAATCCCAGGTTATTCAAATGAGACTAAAGGTAGAGAAGAAGGCTGACCCTTTAGGGATGATGGTACTTAAAATGAGGTTACAAAAGAAATTCTTGCATAAAAATGTGGTTTATAAAAGTCTTGCTCCAGACTGATATTTCAGTCCTTTGTGAGAGTCCCATCCTTTCAAACAGTATTTGAAGTTGCACTTCATTGTCCTTTTCCCCCTCGGTCTCATTAGAGGTGTTGGGAACTGATGTTATTTGGGAGCGTTTATTTCTTAAAATATCTTCCCTCTCTAACAAAGCTCGTAACATAAGGGAAGGGAAACCAAGAAAATTAATGTAGTCAGAGAAGAAAGCAGGGTAGGGGAAAGTCAACAGCCAGTACCTGTGGACACACGGCCTCTTCCCTTTGAGAGGTTTTCTGGCTTTGAGCAGGTTAAATGGAACACCTCCAGAGTCATGGAACTATGAAAAAATGTAGAAAACTATTCTGGTCCACCTATCTCTACTCTAGGCGCTCTACAGTGAAAGAGCAAGTGTAAACAACAGTTAGAAAAGGTCATTTTGACTATACACATTACACAGGCAGGAGAATATTAAACTAGACAAAAAAGCCCATGGAAACCACTAAATACATGTTTCCTTTGAGGGGAAATGTATTCTACTTACTGTTTTCAGCACTAGATATTTTTTCAAATCAATTCTTTTTTCTTTTTGCATCTGTAATAAAAATTAAAGAATAAATGAATTAATAGGGGAAGGTTTCTCCATCAAAACAGTGCTAGTGACATCACTACTCTGTCATCCTCAACAGAATTATTTTCATGACACACTTTGCAAGCATGTAGGACAAATTCATCAGAAGACCGTCTGTTACTGTTTAATAATGCACTTGCTTGGCTGTCTTCTGCTGTACGATATAAAAAAAAAAATCATCATCATTAGTATTGCAACTGACACAGTAAAAATGGTACAAAGACTGAAATGAAAATTTGTACCGAAGCTTTAACCTACACATGACACACAAAGTTTTTCTTCTGGAAACTGGTGGGTAGTGTTTCCCTCAGCTAGAGGCCTCAGACCTTGTTCTAAAGCCTCCACCCATTCAAGTAACTGTTGCTCTGGTGGCCTGCGGCTTCTTCTGTTCTAGCGCTACAGAGTACCTGGTGATTATTTCATTTTGAAATAATGTGTTGTTAAAAAGAGCATTTATATGGAAGAAAAATAGAAGCAGTAGTATTACCGCACATCTGCCATACCACGGCATACCACATAAAACGTGCATCTTACCTTGGGATAGCTGACTTGCAAGGTGCTGTCATCATCTGCCCTCCACTCCAAAGTGCACTACAACTTGCTGAGGAGAGTTGCTGTTCTTCCTAAGTTCAGTCAGAAGGCCACCGCACGAGAAGGGGCTGCTCCTTGCCAAGCTAAGAACATCCTACATTGCATTAGTATGCCCCATGACAAGTAAAGACCAATAGATCACACACATGGGAAAATAGTTAGACTATGGGAAAAGAATGACCTCCCTGAGGGAATAGGCAAATATAGTAACAATTTCTATAATCTCTCAGAAATCAATAACATAATAAGTTAGGCTTACGATACATTTACAGTTGTTTTTAATTTACCTTTTGGCAACCCACTACAAAATAATTTTAAGATGAGATGTATAAGTGAACAGAAAACAAATGCCTATGGTGAAATTCTAATATTGATACAGAGAGAGAGAGAGAGAGAGATAATGCTTCTCTCATTAGAATACACAGAACTGTTTCACATGCTAGCAGACAGATTGAAAAAAAAGAAATGCACCTACTGATACTTTGTTTACAAGTGTTACTCATTTCTGTCTCTCCTCTGCCTGCTTAGACAGAGAAATACCATTGTGTGAACATGTGCCAGATAGGATTATAAATGGTTCATTATTATTCTCATACTGAAAGATTGCGTTCAAATACATTAGCTTTTAACAAAAACAATGTTCTCTTTTTCCTGGTCTTTCCTTGGCCATTTCCTCTATCTCGTTTGTTGTTTTTGGCTACAAATGCAAACCCTGAGCTTTTACTTCATACCATACAGTAGGACAGATTCTGGTGACAGAAGCCCAAGCGCCCAAACTGAAATTACGCACTGCCTTTGGTGACCAGCGTGCAACTGTTAAGCCTTTGTTGTAGAGCTGGCTAAAGCCACACTGCCTGAGGAAGGACGTCGGTTCGGTGTCTTCCTTCCCAATCCTCCTTGCTGGCAGAAAAGGCAGCAAGACTTGCTAGCAGCAGCCTTCGGGGTTTGCTCTTATACAGCAGCCAGTGGCCAGGCAGGCGTGAGCAGGCAAGTAACAGTGACTTTCAGGGCTGGAAAGAGAGGTTGAAGTGTGGCACAGAAAGCGTATTCGGTGCCAGACACATCCAGGCAGGGAAGATGGAAACACATCAAACGAAGCCTCATACCTCACCCACACAACCAGCTTTTGCTCAGATCCTTATGATTTTGAATTACTGGATTCTTACTTAGTCTTTGAATTCACAGTTATTTTTCTGAAAGGCTGAATTAGTTCCATTGGAAGTCAAACTTTTCTGGGAGGCATAGGCTAGAACAGACCGGTTCACTGCTCTGGAGGCACTAAGAATGCACTGGGTTAATAGGTACCACATGCACATACAAATCCCAAGATCCACTTCCCTCATCACTGAGGAAAACAAGAAAAAAAAAAAAAAAGAGAAATTCTGAAAAAAAGAAGATACTGAAGAAGGTTTAATCTCTAACAGCACAAACGTTAAACTTTTCCCTGATGTGAAAGATCTTGGGCAGTACCTGAAGTTGCATCTACCACATCTTACAGGTCCTTAAACGTTGTGCCCCTCAGTGTAAGCAGAGGGGGCAGAACAAACATCCCGTTCAATTCGCACAAGAACTATTGCCATATACATTTTCTAAAACCCAAAAAAGTCAAGTTAGAAAATCCATTTGGATTTTATTCTGGCACGTCTGAAAGTCCTCATCAGTTGTCAGTTGAGCTTCTGCACTCACTTGTGGCTCCAGCCAAAGTGAACATCTAAGTCTTGATTTTGGTATAATTTCTTCCCCATTAAGAAATCAGTCAAACAACAGACAACTAAGCCAATCTACTGCATGTTGACAAGACCCTCACAACAGATTTTTGATCCTTGTTAAACTGCAATTTCAGATCACAGTTCAGTCATTCTGGGAATGCGGTGAAGCGCGTTACTGATACACTGATACAGTATGGGAGTGCTGCAGTCCCTTGCTCCACGGCCATGAAGGGCCTTTACACCATGAATGGAAAACAAAGTCACAAAACCCTTTGATATCGTTCCAGTAAAGCCTCATAAATTCTGTTACTTGAAAAGCAACAGAACATACTCACATTGCTTTCAGTAGAGGAGGTGCTGGAAAGGGCTTTCTTGTTACAGGAACTTTTGTAGAAGGAGTTATAAAAACAATGGTAAATCTTCCCTTCACATCCATTAAATATCAGAGTACAAAACGCAATGCAATCAGATAATGTATTTCCAGCAAAGATGGTGAAAGCAAAGAAGTGGTAAGGGGGGGGGGGATTAAAAATCACTCTCCTGAGCAGCTCTGGATGCAGAAACAAGCAAGAATTGAGGTTTCATCTCCTAGATTTAGTGAAATGAGAAATCAAAACTGTTGCAGAGACTTTTGATTCTGAGAAAAATACAATACGGAAAGCAAGAAATAGCTGTGTTCATATGCTGCTCACAGCTTGTTCCGACTCTATCAGGGAATTTAGCTCTCGTTCACAGTACTAGAGTGCTTTTTTCATTTAGTTGTCTGTGAAATTGGGATCTCTCTGCTACTATCTGAAAATCTGATGTTACCTGTGGATAACAGGAAACTTATTACAATTTGGTTTTCCACTGTCTTTTACATTTATTGAAAAACCTGCTACATCTTTTGGGGTCTAGAAAACTTGTAAAAAAGAGAGACAACTCCCCTAACTACTGAAAATAACTACTTGAAAAAACAACAATCAACCAGCCAAAAAAACTTCACAAACCTAGAAGCATTTGAATATGCTTATATAATATTACTGGTATATCTTTTGATACAGCCAATGAACAAAGCTACTTCACTGGTATCTCTAATAGGTTCTGAAAATTAACATCCCTATCATTTATTACATGCTTGTTTCTAATCATTACGTTTAGAGGCTTTTATAACTAGATGCATGGTATGAAAAGAAATTCAGAAAGCTTCTTTTGCAGCTTTAAATACCAAACATGCTACTAGGGAGCTAGATTCACCTTCTGAACCAGCAAGCAAAAGAAGTAGATATACCACAGAACTGATAACAGAAGGATCGTCAAGAAGTCATAAACAGATTTTTTAAAATTTTTTACTTTATTTTGCTTTTACGTCTTTCACTGCTTTCTTTTCTGGACAGTCAGACTCCCAGAGCTGAGGGCTTGCTGGTATACCATCCCTACACTTGAGGCAGACTGAAAGCTTTCATTCAAGAAGAAATTAACACATGGCAACATGTGTTAATTTAGCAAAAATCAGTTTTTGCTAAATGAACCCTATATATCAATGTTCATTTATATTCAGAAATAAATATCTTTCTAGCATTACAGACATTATCTATACTTGATACATTTGTGCACATGACAAAATGAAGTCTAATGCTTTTAGCAATTTTGGGGTTTGGAATTAATACCAAGAAGTCTGCTCCCATAATTTACTTTGCAAAACATATAGCACGTTTTACAAAATAGTAGCCACTTAATTCTTTTCAGAAGAAAATGGAAACTTTTCTGAGATTTAACTATATATCCACTCAGCATAAGTTGGGGAAATATTTAATGATTTATCATGTGCAGGCAGTCTACAGAAATATAGGGTAACATATCATAGCTCACCTACACTTCAACAGCAGCACGTCCATGATCAGCATATCTGTTTACAGCCTACTGCTCATCTAATTTATACCACTGGAAAGCTAAGAAAAGCCTTAAAAAAAAAAAAAAAGAGAAAAATAAGTACAAGATTTAAAAAAAAAAAAAAAGGGAAGGGAGCTTTATCAATCTTTCCCTACAAGATTTAAAAAAAAAAAAAAGGGAAGGGAGCTTAATCAATCTTTCCTTGCTGTTTGGGGGGACTTGACTTGATTGCAATATTCATGAGTGACACAGTAATGTTTATAAGATGCAAAGACTATATAACGCCATTTGACTTTTCTGAGCCCGACCACCATTTGGGACTACGGTGTACCAGAAACAAAGACAGAATCCAAAGCTCCAATTCTGACATGGAATTTCACCTGATTGACACCACCCCAACAGCTAACTTGATGCTTGTCTGAGATAAAAATCACTTTTCAGGCCTGCCCTACTCTTCGGCTTTACAGACCTTACATGTCCCTGTAAAGCATATTTTATATAGTGGACCTTTATGTAGTTTTGTGTAAGGTTCCAAGGACATGGTTGTATATTTTGATTTGGGTTTTTATTCTTTTTAAATTTAGTTTGGTCAGGTTAATCTTTAAACTTACATTGTTCTAACGAGTGTAAGGATGAATGTTTGATTACAGTGTTTGAAAGTTCTTAGCCATTTCCTTATTTGCATGGCAAGGGGGAAATAAAAATTGTTTTAATGAGGCATTCCCCAGGATGAGAAAATTTTTAAGAGTTGCATACATTGCTGCAACAGTGGCATAAGTCAAACCATATACCAAATGTTTCACAATTTGTAGTTTCCTTCGCTAAGCATAAGGATCATCTTTGAGCATAATACCTTATTCTGTTTGGAGTTCAAAACACTTTTCTAATATGTTAAGCCACTTCCCACAAACTTCACTCTCAGGAAGTTTGAATTGGCTGCTTTTCCAAAGAGGTTTGAAGGATGCCAGTGTTCTCAGCTTTGTAAACTCAAAATGAACTTGTATTCATGTTTCAGATCAAATGGAGGGCTCGAGTTTTGTATTTTATTTTTTAATCACTGCGGTAGCACTTCAGAATCCAAATATCCAGTTCTTTTATTTTTTCCTTTCTAAGTGCTCTGTCTTGAATTTTGCCTAGTCTGTCTGAACCATTAGCTTCAGACTTTTCACAGTAAAAACAAGCAGACACAGATACTGCATTTCTAAATCAGAGACTAGGAGAGAACTCACAAAGGCTCCAGAACAATAAAGAAAACAAATATTAATGATCAGCTGAAACAGCTGATACGGAATGGTCTCTCCAAACACCTAAACAGATCCACTGAAACATGCCTCAAATGTATTTTTCTTTTTAGATTATGCCTGTTAAATATATAAGCTTTACATATTTTGAGTTGAATAGTATACTAAATAGTGGTAATAACAGCACTAGCAGCAGCAATGTACTTTTTTTAGCCCTGGTGGAAAACTAACCAAACCGAAACAAACAACATATCTCAGCCCACTCATTGTCCCAAGGAATTCTAGAGCAGTATCAGCTCAAAAGTAAATTTTGAAGTCCAGCCGCTCATGGATATAACACAAAACAATTTTTACAAGTACTCTATGCAAAACAGTGAAGAAAATCTAATCATACAAAAACCCCCACATTTGACGAGTATCTAAAAGTCTTAGGCCCAAATTCTAGCACAGCCCTATGGACCACTACTCGGGCTTTAGATTTGAGAGAGGGTTGTCTCAGGCCCAACCAAGGACAGTCTGTTATCGTCTGTAAGTGGCTTTTTCTTGAGGACGCCATTGACATCTGCCTCCAAGCTTTAATCTGTGCTCATCACCACCATATCAGATGCATATTGGGCTACTTCCTGGAAGAGATCTTTTCAGTAGTCATTCAGAAAACCGTAGGAGTCCACTGATACCAAACAAGGGCCAGACCCTGTAGATACGTAGGCTTGTCAGCTAAGGTGGCCATCGTTTACACAGAAATACCATGAAGCAGCCATAGTTCCCAATTTTAGCCATGAACTAACTGAAGACAAGGGTGGCTAACGTCTATAACCACTTACTGAAGTGCATTACATCAGTTTACTCTTCCGCAAGAGTAGGGAGTCCTGAATTTCACCCTCCTTTCAGATATTCTCCTCTTCTGCTTATGGGTGTTTTCACCTTCTGAAACAAAAGTCAGCATGACCCAACTGTCAGATGTGGATTTAAGAGAATATAGGCTTTCATTCAGTCACTAGATAGGATTCCTTAAAATAGGGGTTGGAAAAATGTTCAGAATGAAAGACGCACACGGAGCCAATGCTTCCGCCTACTGCTTGTCAGCTGGTGTACGCAGCCCATTGCACAGTTGGACACAGCACAACAAACTCATCTCAGCGACGGGAGGGATGAGCAGCCTAAACTGAACATATTGCTTTTGCCTTCATGCTTCACATGCACCAGACACGACCCCAACATAGCTAAAGATGGGGTCCTTCTGAAACAAATTTAGATTTAGCAAATTAATTACAGCATGTAGCAACAGATGTCTATACCTAGAAATCAGACAGAAAGCCTTTCAGAAGCCTGAAGTGTCTCCCAAATTACTACGTTATTGAAAGAACTGTAGGGGATAATGTTTTACACATTTTCTGTGTTTATTCATTTGAAGGGTTGGATGTTCGGCTGCTTTTAAAAAAAATGCTTTAGGAGAAATGAGAAGGAAACTTTAGAAGTCTTCAAAGAAACACTGCTACTACCAAACGTAAAACAGCACTATAAAACAGTCACAGGCACATCATTTAAAAGTTGTTTTTCACGTAACTGAGCTGCGCTACAATAAATATTCTGGACAGTAGATGTCCTAATTGTAATTTGGCAATACCCTTTGGCTGCACCAACCTAGTTAAATAAGGTCAGTGTCAGACAGTTATTGAGTAAAATCTGCCTTATAAGGCAAAGAAGATACTTCAATTTGAGACATGCAATAAGCAACAAACATATACTATTAGGTTTTGCTTTTGGGATAAAAAAAATATAATAAATGTGATTCTGCTAAAAGTTCCACAGTTTTGGGGTTTTTTTGTTTAAATATTATTTATGAGGTTTTGCTTGGCTTAATGACATGGAGAGTTAAAACAATCCCTGAACTGTGTTAACGTGATGTTCTCAGGGAATTTATCGATAAAACTGGTGAATTCATTCACAAGATAAAAATAAACATACAGTTAGGGAGATCAAAGATAACCTCCATCGCTGATCGGTGTTTGAAAGGCATATCCATTTTACTGTGTAAACACAAAGGTCAGATAAGCCTCTCTACATCACCAATAGGCCAAAAGTGCTCTAAGAAACTGAGAGCCTATAAATTGGAGACGGATTCAAATTGTCTCTATGTACATCCAGTCAATCACTCCTACCCTCCAGACTCAACCTTTGTTGGCCAAAAAAATGCAAATGGTGCTTTTATTTACTCCATTGTAAGGGAGAAAAAGGTAAAGCAGAAGCAAACGCTGCAAATTTAGAGTCCAAACTATAAATAGCTATAGGTTTTAGAGAACATAAACCAGGGAACGGAGCATTTCTGGATAGCAAACACAAGGACTGGTTTTAGACAGATGCATGCAGTAGGTCTTAAAATAACTGACAGTTTTACTTTGTAGTTTTACTTCACTGCTTTTCCAAGCTATTTCGGAAACTTTTGAAATCTGTCTTCTCTGTAGAGAAGAAATTTCAGCCAAAATTTTTCAGAAAGAAGACACACCTCTCCCACCAAAAAAAAACCAACCCACAAGCAAACAAACAAAAAGACATATTCCACCACTGCATAGGTCTTTTCAACAACAAGAGACAAGCTGCAGCGTATTCAGATTGTCTAAAATTATCAAACATAGCAAAGGGAATTTATGTGGGTTAAAAACGTCACAGAAATAAACAATTGCTCAAAGTTTGAAAACTACTTGCTCCTGGAAAATGCCAGAAATGCCAAAACAGCTTACACAAGTCAGAAGCAAAAATTCAATTAATTTATTCTCGATACAGAAACAATATAACAAAGGGAGAACCAGATTTCTTGTCTGACTGATCCCAGAAATACAGGGAAACAAAGGTGTTTGAATAGAGACCATCAAATTATTTTTAAAAAATCGATTGAAATATATGTCAGAGTTGGTACTACATTTCAGACGAAGATTTGGGGGTCAGGAAAGTAGTACGAGCAAGGCATAGCATGTGTTTATCTGAACTGACTGCTCAGAGCAGATTCATGTCTGAGTGGTTGTCTCCAGCTACTAATACACCTTCAGTCTAAAGCTCACACCAAATGCGCAGTAGTCAGCATATGTTAAATGAAAAAATGTCTGCTCTCTACCTTCGAACTGTTTACAACTACATCCATCCACACAAATATCTGTAAGAGTTGTTAACTAAAGCAAAGCACGGTCTGAAATTTCCGAGGCGGGGAGCGGGGCGTGGAGAGGGAAGGAACTACTGTTATTAGATCTGGCAAGGTCACTGGGATTTTTGTTTGGAATCCAGCCTAAATGAAACCACGTAAGTGGGCCATGTTATGATGTCTGTTTTGAACACCTACAGATTCTGTGTGTTAATTCAGAAGACAGCTCAAGAAAAAAGCAAAACACAGGCTGCAGCTTTTGGGCCATACATACTTTGCTTGTCAAAGTTTACCAGACTGAAATACTATAACCTATCAGCCGAGATGAACAGATTCAGGGGCCTGGGGGTGGTGGAAGAAAAGGGAAACACTACCACGAGCTTCTCCCTTACTGTCCCCTCCGGTCATGTCCTTGCAGCTAAACAGTGCTCCCCTTCAGTAAGTCACATGACAGATGTTACCTGTTAACCCAATTTAGTTTCTTTTCCAGTACGTTCCGATCAGCAGCAGGAACCACAAATAGTGCCCAGCAATTGCCGAGTGGCAGATGCCCGAATACCACGTTTTTCATCTCCTTTCAATATCCTTGACTCATGCATCCTGTCTGAGCTAATGTTAGTTTCCCGATTGCCGCGTGTCTGCACCCTTGGACTGTCAACAAGGGCCTGAGCCATCCCGGAAAGCTCACTCTTCCTCTCTAGACTTCAGCTTCACTCTGCTTTTAGTGACCATCTCTCAAAGCTACCTTGTTATGCCAATTCACATCTGGAATCTCTAGATTTATACTGGTATAGCAGTCCACCGCTTTTCCTCCAATTTTTAAATAATTCTAGATCATGTCATAAAAATACCATTCAGTTCTGACTGTATTTGACCTCTAAGAAGAACATGAGCTACCACCACCAACAGTTATACTCATCGTACTACCATTACTACATTATCACATTCTCCCACTTGAATGAAATGTCCCCAAAACAGATCTGAACCCACCCCTTGTTTGTGAGGTACTTGTATCTTTATTTCCCTGATGCTCCAAAATGCTCCTCTCCAAATTGCTGTCATGTTCTAGATACTGTAGCAGTGATTTCATATTGCTTAAGACCATTCATATTTCTACAAGTATGAAGATGATGGGTGAAGTGCAAGGTTCTGAACTTTGAAAGTACAAGGATGCCTGTCAGAACAGAAGGAAAAAATGAAAAAGAAAAAAAGTAGACTTCTTTCTAGCTCCAGTTCAGGCATATCAGCCAGGAAGGGGGGTGGGGGGGACACTCCCACAGAGCTAGCAGGTAGCAAATTTTCATGAGCAAGTACCCTAGCTGTGATTAAAGTACAAAGTTCTGTTGCAAACTCATTAATAGCATTAAGCAGGGATGCAAAACAGTTGTCCTTTTTTCCTCCTTTTAAGCCATACAGTTAATACAAAACTCAAATTACCATCATTGCCTTTATTTTTACATGCCACAGCAACAGACCAATTAAAAATAGATGACAGAGTTGGACAAATGCTTTATTACACTACTGATTTTAAACTTCGGTTGCCTTTCACTTCTGTATTCAGTTATTTACCATAGAGCCCTTTTTCCTTACCATTAAACCACTATTTCCTTATCATCAAAAATATTTCCCCCCAGATCTTGTGACAAGGCAGTGTTCTTACCTCTATTTTACAGAGGAAGGAACCAAGATACAAGGTCCATACAGAAGGTCTGTGGCCCAGACAAGACCCCAGGTTTCCTAAGACCGAGTCCAACACTTCGACCACAAAGTCAAGGACTTTCTCCTCTGTAGTCTTTTGATCTTTCCATCATGAATGACTAAGCTACAAGGAGCCTTTGTCTAAAGAGCATGGCTTTCACAACAAATACACACTTAAGATCATGTGCAAAAACTAGTCAAACAAGCCTTTTAAGCAAGACTTGAGTCTTACCCATTTCCAAATTGGTATTCAAAGTGTGCAAGCTTACATGGAACTAAAGGTATCTAATATTGTAAACATGTTCAAAAGTTTTAACAAGTAAGAGCTCAGGGCCAACGAACTGTGCTCAAGCAGCCCACAAAGAAACATACCACATAGCCATCTTTAGTTTTCAAAAGATCAATGCATGTACAGTATTTCGGCAATGAGGCAATGTACAAGGCCACAAGTCTACAGGGTCCCAATTCAAAGTTATTTGCTTAAGTAGTGGACTATTCATCTAAGCAATAATTACCTCAGTAATTAAGTGGGTGGAAGACAGTGTCTCACCTTAAACCACAACAGCAAGGGAAGAAATAACAACAATGACAGCAGCAGCTGGATACTCTAACACTTTAATTAGTATATTTACTTAACTTGAGGCAACACACACAGGTTTGGTTCGTTGGTTGGTTGTGTTTTTAAATCAAGAACAGTGCTATTATCCCAAGGTGGTGTCTACCCAAAAGAAACCAACTCAAGAGATGAGGATCCTGAAGGGTAAATGTGAAGGCGGGAAGTAGTTAAGCAGGAAAAGGGATTCAAATATCAAAGATCGTGTTTAGTAAGGCATAAATTATACCTTACTGCATCATAAACTTCTGTCCTCCTGGTTGGGAAAGACAGTTACCATATTTTCCTTCTTGCATGGGCTATTTCACAATGTTTATTGTACCTACCAATGGACTGTGAAGGCATTAGCCACTCTACAGTCAGGCAGAGTGGTCATACACAGAGCAGAGTCCCACCGCACAGTTCAGGTTGAACAGGAATTTCTCTTCTGCACCAAAGAAATCCAGCAGTAATGCTACTGTTGAGACATTTAACACAAGTAGTAGCCATTTTCTAGCGATGCTGTATCATGACAACGATACGTATCTCTTCCTCAGTTCTGTTTCTAAGCACGAGGCACTCTCCTTTATTTGTGAAACAATAAAATCAACTTTGAAATAATACCGTTTGTTTCTGATTGCACTCCTTTTATAAAATAATACAAAGTTACTGGTGAAGCATTTCAGTTTACAATAATGCACTTCAACACTGAAGAAATGTTGAGCAAAGTAAGGCAATAAGTATCACAACCCTGTTCACCCCAAGAAATTGCTTAGGGTGTGCAATGCACAGCTGATTTCTGCTGTGATTTTCACACTCTACTGTTGAAAAGTTACAGTGGAAAAAAAAAAGATAAATTAGTGGTTTTCATTCTGATTTGAAATTGTTCAGAAAAGCCTATACTGGAATCCATGCTGCAAATCTGAATTATTCAGATGGAGTTTAATTGCCCACTTACTTTGTGAAAGAAAAGGATAGCTCATAGCCCCCTTGATAGCTGAAAGGAAGCCATCAAAGATGTCGGAGAGAATTCATTATATTCCTTCCAGTATTTTTAAACTTCTCTATTCTTGAACCAAAGCATAGACTTCTCTTGATTATCTGTTCAGACCATTTATAATGAATGTGTGCAGATTCAAACAAGAAATCTCTTCTTCCCAGCTGTGTATGAACTGATCACAATAGCAGTCCCCGAGACCCATAATTTTCAGCTTCATTGCAAAAGTTTTGCAAAGCTCTATTTAACAGATCTCGTAGTTACACACAGCAGAAGTTGATCCTCTCTCCTCTAAAGTGAGCATAGCACTAAAAGGGGGAAAAAAAGTCTTTCCAAAAATAAACCTTTTTTGTTTTTTTTAATTCTGATTTCTTAGCTTAGCTAGGAAATAAACATAATGCTAAGTTTTATATAAAAACTGGTTTAACATAAGTGTGACTATATACATATCTTCTTGTACACGTTTAATGTGATAGGTGGGATAACAAAGTCTATATGAAGCCCATAGGAATGATGTATCTTGCCTACAAAGTGTTGGGGTTTTATTGTTTTGGCCTCTATTGACCATGGTCTTTGAAAACCACTGCTGCACAATCTTTATAATTATTAGCCAAAGCTTTGCTGAAACGTCTGTTAAAAACATGCTCTTTGGGTATAGTAGTGTTTTGAATTAAGTGTTTTGTGATTAAGAACGTCACAATTTTAATTCTTGGACATATTATGCATTCAATCATATTACACCTAGTCGATAGTTTGTGCTTGGAAACTATTAATGGTCCGTTGTAGAGTTTTCCAGGAACTGAGTAGCAATGTTGTTATATGGATATTTGTCCATATAAAATGTGGTTGAAATAGTCAAACTAGCTAAGGACCCAATTCAAATCTTCTGCTGTTGCAAATGCAAAAGGACAGAAATTGACAGCAGCGTGACATTTTCCATCAGCTGAACTCACATCTGACCATACAGCACACCTGAAATTATTCTGAAACAGGCTGATTATTAGAACTGATTATAGTTACTTGGATTAACACTAGCACCGATAGGTACATTTTACATTGCGCTTAGAGCGCGCAACTCTTTACAGGGATGCGGAATGCCTGTATTCATCATATTCAAAGAGCTTACAGTACCTATTTCTGTGACTGGTTATGAAGTATTGATTTATTGTTGCACAGGGTTGATGTGATTGTTGTTAGCAAGTCGTGCTGATAAAGTTATTATGAGATACTGGTAGTAGTAGCATATATAAGACTGAGAAAAGCTTACTGGGGTATGGATTCACATGATACCGGATGCAACACTTCTTTAATCAGTAGAAGACAAAACAGGCCTGAATACAAACTGCTGTTTTCAACTTAGTCCCAAGAATGTTAAGAATTTAATTTTTAAGATTTCTATGTCTTTCGTGTCCACAGGGAACAGAAGCCCTAGCAGTCTATTGCTCTGAATTCCAAGATTGCTCTCATATCATCGTGTTAATAAAACTGTCAGTCACAACACTGATCTTACATTTTTGTTGTAGATTTCTTCTTTATTTTTCTATGGCAAAAAGCTCAAAGACTTTTAATTGATCACCTACTGTATTAAAAATGAAACAGTATCTTTTTTTTCAAGAGGAAAAAAGTGTGTTTAAAATCAAGTTACATTCTAAAATGTTGCAGGGAAAAAGAGCTTTTTTTTTTTTTTTGAGATGGTTTGAGACAATGAGAGTTGCCAGCACATGGCAAGATCTATCAAAGACTAACACATGTCCATAGTTCTTCTCCAAAATATTCTCCATTGTTTATCACCAAGTCCAGAGGGACTTCCTATTAAAAAAAAGTCTACATGTGAATGTTGGTAAAGCCATACCAGTAATTACCTTCTGGAGAAACAAACTAAATGTGTTCACCAGTCTATAACAAACGGGACTTCCTTGGAAAATGGAGTCAGGCAAATCTTAAAAAAAAAAAACAAACAAAAAAAACCGAACACTTTGCAGCAGTACTTCAAAGCCCGAAATGAATCTCTCACCACAGTGCCTGGAATTTTATTTGCATCAGCAGAGTTTGGATCTCCGTTACCTCTCAGCACATTATGCTGGAGGACAATGATGATCTCTTCCAGTCTGCTAGAAGGTTTTGTAACTGGTGGTAAACTCATTTCAGGCTTATTTTTACCAGCATCATTCAGGAGAGAGTATTTTCTGGTGGAGTCAAGTCAGCTACCCAGTACTCTCATTTTGCATAGTCTTCTCACTAGTCTTGAGCATCTACTCCATTAGAGCCCAAATTCTGTACAGATACTTCCTTTTTTATATTCCACACAGTCTCAGGGAATTCGAGGAGACCTAAATTTCTGCAGTTATTGCCATATCCTCTCACCTCAGATATTTTACAACAAATTCACCTATGATTTTATTTTCTTCAGAGCAACAGTCCTAAACTTTTAGTTAGGCTAAATAAAATCAATTGGTACAGACAACAGCATAGAAAGCCTAAGACATTTCATATGGCAGGAAAAGTATTAGATAAAACAGTAGTATATATCAATTTTTAAGATGGTCCAAGTACCTCAACCAGGCCAAGTTAGCAAAGTGTCCAAAATTTAATATAGGAACAAACGTATAGGCAAAAATAGATGAACATTTGGTACATATGTCCTCTGGCTTACACGGCTGGCATATAGACTTAAAAAGGTAACAGTAGGTTTGAATCTAAACGGGACACACTGGTCTACTCTCAGTGCTCTGAGCTATCTGGTCTTCCAAGTCCTCCCCACAAGATTTACAAATCACTTCATCACAACTTGTCCATAGTTCTTCTCCAAAATATTCTCCATTGTTTATCACCAAGTCCAGAGGGACTTCCTATTAAAAAAAAGTCTACATGTGAATGTTGGTAAAGCCATACCAGTAATTACCTTCTGGAGAAACAAACTAAATGTGTTCACCAGTCTATAACAAACGGGACTTCCTTGGAAAATGGAGTCAGGCAAATCTTAAAAAAAAAAAACAAACAAAAAAAACCGAACACTTTGCAGCAGTACTTCAAAGCCCGAAATGAATCTCTCACCACAGTGCCTGGAATTTTATTTGCATCAGCAGAGTTTGGATCTCCGTTACCTCTCAGCACATTATGCTGGAGGACAATGATGATCTCTTCCAGTCTGCTAGAAGGTTTTGTAACTGGTGGTAAACTCATTTCAGGCTTATTTTTACCAGCATCATTCAGGAGAGAGTATTTTCTGGTGGAGTCAAGTCAGCTACCCAGTACTCTCATTTTGCATAGTCTTCTCACTAGTCTTGAGCATCTACTCCATTAGAGCCCAAATTCTGTACAGATACTTCCTTTTTTATATTCCACACAGTCTCAGGGAATTCGAGGAGACCTAAATTTCTGCAGTTATTGCCATATCCTCTCACCTCAGATATTTTACAACAAATTCACCTATGATTTTATTTTCTTCAGAGCAACAGTCCTAAACTTTTAGTTAGGCTAAATAAAATCAATTGGTACAGACAACAGCATAGAAAGCCTAAGACATTTCATATGGCAGGAAAAGTATTAGATAAAACAGTAGTATATATCAATTTTTAAGATGGTCCAAGTACCTCAACCAGGCCAAGTTAGCAAAGTGTCCAAAATTTAATATAGGAACAAACGTATAGGCAAAAATAGATGAACATTTGGTACATATGTCCTCTGGCTTACACGGCTGGCATATAGACTTAAAAAGGTAACAGTAGGTTTGAATCTAAACGGGACACACTGGTCTACTCTCAGTGCTCTGAGCTATCTGGTCTTCCAAGTCCTCCCCACAAGATTTACAAATCACTTCATCACAACTTCTCCCATTTGCGGGGGGAGGGTGCGTGTGAGAAAGAGGGGATAAATGTTTTGGAAGCTGTCACTGTGCACATTAGCTCTATTTCCCATGATCTGACCATGGATTTGGCTTGTGAAACTGAAGAGACTCCAGCTACACCCCTTCCCCACATAGTAATGACAGCCTACTTTCCTTAGCCTGTGTATATAGCTGAAGTTTCACAGCTCAAGCCCCAAATGTTCTCTGAACACAACCAAGCCAAGGTGACATCCACTGAACAGCCCAAAAGCCAGAAGTAAGTGCGATTACCATTCAGTTACCGTGAGGAAGAGGCAGAAGATTCATTTCGCTACAGTCTGGGAGTTTTTCCAAGACAGCATGGTGAAGTTGCATAGAGAGCTTGGGCTGATTTTCAGTGAGAATGAATGCAGAACTTCCTTATAAAGGGGTAGGCAAAGTCTTAGGGATTGGGAATTACCTGCTATATTAGCCCTATACCTATCCTTTCAAGGAGAAAAGCATTTTGTTTTGTACAGGTGCATGAGCACAGAAACCTAAGCACATTTAGAAGCTTACCCGCAATAATCAAAGTAATACTGAGGATGTCCTGAGCATCGCTTATCTACTGTTTCTGTATGAGAAGAAATAGCATCATTACATAGGATGGGGAAAAGAAATCTACCTCCCTTAGAAGTAGTTCTTAACCAAATACGTGTGTGAAAATACTCTGTAGATGTGATTAGGAAACTTATGTTCTGGCTTGTTATTTATCACTGCTGGAATTAAGTCATGCTTTTCCTTTCAAGCCTCAAAGACACTGTCAACAGCAAAATGTTTTTGTTGCTTAAGAAAGAATTAAACTGTTTACTCAATAATTCATTACTACTATTTCGAAGAAACTGAATTTTAATTTGAAGCCAAATGTGGAAGCTGCCTTTTTTTTCCCCCCCTTCAGTCTAGTGCTGACAGAAGCAATTAAGCTGTTTCTGTTCTTTCTTATTTCCATTCTCATCAAACCTCCCTAGCTCCTGGCTGTGGACTCAGAGTCATTTCTTATTGAAAGACTGTTCCTTGTGCTGTGCTGCATCTTCTGTGAGGAAGCCACCTGAATAGTTTCTGGGCAAGAACTGACCCTAAATACAGTCCCTATTCTCATTCTTAAAGTCGCTGCACTGGGCTGCATTATCAAAATCTGTGTAGCAAAGGCTAAATACACCTTCAAAAGAATAAATATAGTTATATCAAAAATGCCTACAACATTTTCTGCAGAGCTAGCTGAATTACAATCCTCGTGTGACACGTCTACACAACTTGCTAAATCTTCCAAATATTATCATGTCAGCGATTTTTTTTTTTTTGCAACCGTATGATTTCTATTTGCAGGTGAAACTGTAAAGTCATTTACGTATAAAGTCCAGAATATCATCACATAATAGAAATGATGAATTTCAATGAAGTACTGTCCATTAAAAACGATCTTGTCCTCTTAGTTCAGCCTACATGCTGTAAATTAACTCAGAGTGTAACACATTTTGAAACAATGGAAGTTTTATACGCTATCTTCTCTTATAATGTTGCCAGCTTCAAATATTCCTTACAATAAATACGATTCCTATGCCATTCTCAGAAACCTTTCTAAGTTTGATTTTGAGCTCTAAGCATTAATATTTTCAGCCATTCTCAGCAAGTTCCTTGCTGTTCCGTTTGCTGCACACAACACGCATCTTCAAAGCCCCAAGCCTTCAGCCACAACACATCATCAAACCTGGCAAGACTATTGTTGATCCCACACATCTGGAAACCATAGCTTCAGGGTAAAAGAAAGAACCAACAAAATAAATCCCCACCAAAACCAACCAGAAATTCTCTATGCTAATTTTATTTGGTCATACATACTATATGTTTAAAAGTAATTTTAGATATAAATATTACACTGCTAACTTTGCAGCTCATTCCTCTTTTTTTTTATATATATACTGTGCATAATACTGATTCAAACTCTGTTTTAAACAATCTGAAAAAATAAAAAAACACCCAACAATTTCCCATCAGAAAGAGAGTGCGTTTTCTGCAAGTAATACAGGCTTTAAATGATAACAATTTTGGTTTCTAGTAATTCTTTACAAAACAACCTTTCATAAAAAGAGCTGAAATTTAAAACACTGGGAGGTCTTTATTTTCATCTAACTTCTAAACGACAGAGAGGAAAGAAATCCCAGACAGTTCCCATATTATTTTTTGGTACTGTTTCAGAGTATGTTGTATTCCTAGACTGTAAGATCAGAATGGCAAGAACATTTTCATTTCCACTAGCAAACACTGTCACTAAGGAGGAGGAACACTGATCACCCCGTGAAAGACTTGCTTGCACTGCTGTAGCATTCTGCGCCACAGATCCACACATCGCTGGTCAAATGACTGTGGCGGTGTGGATTTGATTAAATATGTTTCTGTGGAGTATTTTGATCGCTCCCCCTCACTGTGGTGAGAGGGATGCTCGTGAACGGCCTAACAAGCACACTGCTGGTCCGTAAGTTACCTGACTGACTAAAAACCCTAAAACTGAGTTCTGATAGATGCTGTGGCCTGGTCTTTTCAGAAAGTACACACAAGCAGATATTTCCATATTCTGCGCTAAATAAACTACCAGTTGATTAGCTTCTGACACCCCGATGCTTGGTAGAAATACACGCACAAGTAGTCTCTGCCACAAAAAGCCATATAAAAGTCCATATATCCAAGCCATAATACATCAGATGGACGCATACAGATACCTTCCCGGTTGGCTGTCATCGGGGGTTATTACGTGGTGCGGGAGCCAACTTCCAGAGCTCGCCAGCTTCCCTTCGCTGCATTTATCCAGTAACGCCAGCCTCGTGTTTAAGCTAGGAGCCTCTGCTGTGGCAGCAACTGCGTCACTGTTAAATAAGCCAGGCAAGGCTAATTACCCATGTGTTTAAGGATAAAGATGGTCCGCGATGAGAGAGACAACTCAGGAGAAGTACAGCGTGATTAAATACAGGTAAAACACCAGGTTGTTTGTTTAAGCTTTCCATTGCTGTAGAAGTGATTTTCTCTCCCAGGAGCACAGCTATGAGAGCATAGCTTTTTCTTTTTGCCGAGAAGCTGACTTGCTCAATGTTACTTTATTTCATCAAAAATCAGCATCCCTACAGCACATATTTTTCCCCTCAGACTATCTCTGTTGCTAGGTTGGGCAGTAACGGAATAGCTCTTACATGCAGATGTATTACAGATCTATAAAGCATTACCACAATTTACCAGGCCTGGTGAGGATGCTTTTGTTGCAGCTTTTGTTTTAAATCAGTACCGTGTCTGCCTCCAAAGGGCCGTGAAATAAGTCTCTTTAGAGAGCTACAGATTTATCTTTCCACTTTGAATAAGTGAAAATGTGTTTTGTTGAAACCTTCCGAGAGTAAATGGATTTACTATAGAATCCCCTTTTGTTTATGGGTTTGATGAAAGTATTTGGCACTTAATGATTCCCAGGCTATCCCATTTAAAAAAAAGCAGAAATCAAGTATGCTGAGTGTTAAAATGCTTTCCATTAACATCAAAGCTAACTTTATATAAAGACTTGATTCAGGTGTCAAATTAGTATGGAAGTATAATGCTTACTGACTTGCCTTGTCAACATTTAGATTTAGTATAATGTCACATTTTGGCCTTAAAACAGAACTAAGCAGTGAGCTTATACAGGTAACCACCTGGAACCCAAATCTTTTCCTCTCAGTTTTATCATCTACTACTCCTCCCATCTTCAATTTCTTACAAAACTTTGCAAAAAATTATTAAGATTACAGCCAGGTACTAAATCCCCGCAATCAGCACTATAATAGAAAGAATTGCAGATTGAAATTTATTTGAATACAATGAATCTCCATTAGATTATTAAGCTACTCATAAGAGATTGTTTTACGTTCCTCTACCAAATTGGCTCAATGAACAAAATTTCTAACAGAAAACTACTGACGCTATTATATAAGAGACTAAATTGATGCTACTAAAAGGTTTTGTGTAGGGTTGGTTATCAGCAGTGACAGCTTTTGGTGAGCACACACTGAAGCAGAGAAACATTAAATGAATCTACATCAACTTTTAGGCCAAAACTAATTATTCATAACAAATTACCAGGAATTAGCAAGCTCTTTACCACAAAATACATCACCTACAAATCTCAGGACTACCTATTCCCATTTGGAACAGTCAGGACTCTTCCAACATAAATATTTTAAATGTAAAAGACATTTTCTCAGAAACTACCAGCCACCAGTGCCATCCCAATCAGTTTCTTTTTAAGAAAAGGTGAGCAAATTTTGCCTGAGCTTATCCTGTTCTCTAGCCAACATATTTCTCCCTTTCAGCATTTGCTCCTTCTTGTCAGCCTCTTAGGACTCTGTTCTTAATATCAGTCATATTGAATTCAACGAATATGAACAAACCATTTACTTACAGAAACTGCAAGACTTGTCCATGTCTGTGCAGGGTACAACATGGAACGTGCTAGTTCTTACTATATTATTCTCACTCTGTAAGGCAATCTGCAGGAAAAAAAAAATTAATCTCTAAGGCCATTCAACAGTTTATATCTTTTTTACAAAGGCAGTTCAAAGTGCCTTCAGTTAGGCTCCTTCCACACAAGAAAGCTACTTTATATTTTTCCTTTCAGGGGAACAACCTTTGCACTGAAGACATTTATAGAATTCAGGAAGAAGGCAGAAACCATGTAACACGGCCGAGCATGCAGAATCACAGAGACACCCAACAGATAATGGTGGCTGCAGTTCTATGTGCACGAGCCATTAGAGCGGCCCAGCTGACAATCAAAAAGACTCGCTCCCTCCCTGCAGACAGCTTGGGTTCCCACCACTCAGCTCTGTGAATCACTAAGTTAGATATTGCCAAAAACTACTTCTCTGTTTCTTCGACTTAGTTTCCTATCATACTAGCAAGTAAGAGTAGCTCACAGGAAGGGTCTATGTCCATGGGCAAGCAATGAGAGTAGCACTTCTTATTTACAGTGGCAGTGAAATTCATTCATTGTATAATTCTGTAGGATGCAGCAGGAGAAGAAAAGCAAACAAGCATCTTAAGGGTACAGTAAATAATCCTATGAAGACATCAGCTCTGTATAAAATAAGCCTACAATTCCATTTTGTAATGGGAGTACAAGCAAAGCACAACAGTCCAAAGGGAGTAACAGAATTAGTAAGGGATAAACTGAACGTAACAAGGATTATCAGAATTCGTTTTCACACAAGAAACAACTAAATTACATTTTGTTCCATCCTGGCAAGGATAAGATTGAAGGGTGATGTAACAGAAGTTCATAAATCCCCTGTACTGTGAAAAAGTGGGTGGAAAGACCTTTCACTGCCTTTTTTAAAATTTAAGTTAGAGACATCAGATGAGGCTACCATGGTCAGACTAGTAAGAACAAACCAAAATGGTATTCTTCACACAGTGTGGTGCAGTTGAGGCTGATACCACCAAACACTGTAACTACTCCAATACTCACAATGTGTGTTTGTTGGTTTGGGTTGTTTGTTTGTTTGGGGCTTATTTTTGGGTTCTTGTGGGTTTGTGTTTTGGGTTTTCTTGTTGTTTTTGTTTGTTTTTTTGTTTCTGGGTGGGTTTGGGGGTTTTTTGTTTGTTACTGGTGGTTTTTTTTCCTCCACTCAGTTGGACAAATCTATGCAAGAAAATTGCTTAAATACAGAAAACAGTCCCTCTGCTTTGGGTAGTTCCCGAGTCATGTGTTGTCCCAATCTGGGAGAGTATTCACAGAAATACCACCACTGGCAATGTGCTCTGCTTTGATACTTTCCCATAACGTTATTAGGGAGAGAACAACAAGCGTAGCACAGCTCTGATTCGCTCTGGAAATGTCACTCTTCTGTAAACTCACAGTCAGGAGACCTACGCATGGACAGGTGCACTTTCACTGGAGGACATCTGTGAATCTGAAAATCAACAAGCTGAAAGCTACTGACTGAAGCTGTTAAGGAACATTATTTGCATCATCTTAACAACCATTTATTACTAATGTTTCCTTTTTCCTCAGTTTTTCTTACCATTTGCTCTTAACTGCCCAAAAAGATGGCTCATGCTACTGACAGTTGGATAATGGGCAACCACCACCCTTCCCCTTCTCCAAAGGGACAGAAGTATCGCAGCAATTCTTCCTTTCTGTTGGTTTGTGCATCTCAGTTAACCATTGCACCATCCAAACTACTAAAACAGTTATAAAATTTAGGATACAACACATCTTGGCAAATTGCATTCCTGGAAACTTTAACTCCCAGGAGATTCCCTGAAGCTTTATCACAGACTGATGGTATCTACTGAAGCACCTACACCACAGAAGATATATTCCCTTCCACTTAAAAATTGGTCAGGAATATAATTTGATTTTGAGACAGCTAGCTTACAAAGAATGTTTTCCTGTAAATGACACTGTGTTCAGCAGTATACCTGAAAAAATGCAATCCTTTGCAGGGACTCCATCTCTGTTGCAGACCTTGAGCCTCTGTATGCTACTCTGGGTTACAAAAGGATTGCAAGTTTTCCATTAAGATCATGTAAAATAACAGAACAAACTTTCTTTTGTTCGCAATGTTAGTCACTATCTGCGGGAAGTAGAAAGAGGTCAATACAAAGTTTAAAAAAAAAATGCTGCCACTGTTCAACAAGCATTTAACAGATCTCCATGTCATGCAGGGAAGGAAGACCCAAGACACCCTTTAGTGCATTACACAACAGAAGTCACTTTCAGTTTCCCCCCAAGTAAGGTAAGATATAGGGGAAGTCGCCATAACAGTTCCCCTTTCTTTTCCCACCAGCAGATACGTGCTTCTACAACATCCCTGTGCTGGATGTAGTACTCACTGCAGTCAACTCCAGAAACTGGTTTAACTCACTAACCTTGCAGGAAAAAAATGCCATTTCCAGTAAATATAACCCAGATTATAATCTGTTGCATTTTATGAGCAAATTCAATTAATTAAGGCTGTGTGAGCAAATAGTGCAAAGTAACAGGATATGAGCAAAACGGCTAGTACTAAAGCCCTAACAGCCATAAAAAAAAAAAAAATGTATATATATGTGTCAACGTTTTACCTCACATCTACTTTAGTGCAACTCTGGTCCCAGGAACTTACTTCCCATTAACATGGGAAATTAATGTGTCCTTCTAGATGGCCTTTCTCACTTTAAATTAGTCTGATGGGAACCTATTTTGCATGCTTGCAGAGCCCTTCATAATACAGTCCAAAGCAAATGGGGACAATCCAGAGATTTGCTTTAAAAGCACATTGCTGACTCAAGCTGAAACATTAACGCAAAGGCAGTCCAATAGGCTCCCTCAACACCAGGGCCATTATAAGACAAGACCATGAGAAAATAAGGAAAGGAGTTAAAAGGTGCAAAATCATACTCTTTAAATAACAGTGAACGAGATCAAATACCCAAGGAACCACAGCCACTGCTGTTCCATTACCCAGTTCTTACATTCGATGTTCAAAAAGCCACAAAGCAAAACTAGGAGTGGGCATGTTCTGTGGCACGCATCAAAATATCTCAGCAAACCAAGGCAGGCATATCACCACTGCCAGTTTAAGAATAGTCTGTTACCTCTGGCAGCGAAGGGGTGGGAGGTGGTTTCTGGCACTTGCTCGCTCACTTGTCCCAATTACCACAGAGCACAAAGACAAGAAAAAAAGGTGAACATTTTAGTTAATCCTTTCATTACTGCTTTGCATTAAGGCTAATGTTTTAAAGGAAACTGGATCAGAATTTTTTTCCTGCATTTTAAACTGGTACCAAGTAATATTTCAATCTCAGTACCTGCATAACCATATTCTGAAAGTACCTGGCAGTGTAAATTCAGACAACGCTTAACAAATACTACTTTCATGGATCAGGCTAGTAGCCAGTGTATTCACAGAATCACAGAAACACTAGGT